>NW_019174546.1:6451482-6532871 GCF_002260705.1 Seriola dumerili | reverse complement strand
AAAAAAAAAAAAAAAAAAAAAAAACTTTATAGCCCTGCTCAAAGTTATTTACTTAATTAGTCTCTTACTAAGAAAAACACAAATGAAAACATTATTTTCTGCCAAAATCAGAAGTTCTTTAAGAGAAGAGATTGTTCTTTTTTCACTGGTTTGAATTGGGCTGTTCTTAAGAGGAAAAGCTGATGGCACATGTCATACACTAAAAAAAAAAAAAAAAAAAAAAACTTTATAGCCCTGCTCAAAGTTATTTACTTAATTAGTCTCTTACTAAGAAAAACACAAATGAAAACATTATTTTCTGCCAAAATCAGAAGTTCTTTAAGAGAAGAGATTGTTCTTTTTTCACTGGTTTGAATTGGGCTGTTCTTAAGAGGAAAAGCTGATGGCACATGTCATACACTAACTGATTAGATTAATAAATAACAATCAAGAGTTGCAGCCCTTAATCCATTGATCAGTTACTCTCCAAAAGAGAGAAGATCTTAGGAACATTGAGACAACTTATTCTATTCTAGTTTATAAAAGAAGTACAAAGTTATTTCATGCTATGAGACACTTGGTCATTGTCTCTCACATGTTCACTCTTTCTGACAGAATCATGAAATCATATCACTTTAATTAGCAAGGGCACTCAGACATCGACTGAGTGATTTTTTTTAATCAAAGACGAGATTCAATCTTTGCAAGTGTTTATAGTTGGCGTGTCTTGGGTTTCACATCAGACTGTGATTGTGAATAACATCAAGAACATCAAATATAAAACATATCTATTCAATACTACATCAAGTAATGTGCTTGTCAGATGTTGATGCATCAGTGGGCTCATTTTGATGTGTCTGTACCATGCGCTACAATTTTCTTTTGATTGCGAAGAGAAAATTCCCCTCCAGTAAGAGCCCTGTGTCCTCTGATAGCACTCATCCAAGAGAGGGCTGCACCAATTAGCTACCATTTCTCTCAAGAGGCAGTGAAGTCACTCTTTATGGGCAATCTGACACCAAAGGCATACTGTTGCCATATGCTGAATAATACCTCTTGTAAATAATGGAAGAGTTTGAGATTGAACACTTGAAAAATGACTGTCACCAGTGTCTAAACAGAGCACGTAAATTAAAACAGAGCTAAAGGGAAGGAAAACCATTATGCACGATCATCAATCAAGGCATGAAGATGAAGCAGAATTAGTTTTATCACTTTATAGCCCCCTGGAGTCATTTATGTATCTGCGAGGAAGATGACAAAAAAATATTAAACCATAATCAGATGATCACAGGCCTAGATATTCTGTTTGTCCTTGGTCTTATCCTTTACACCACTGCACTAAAAGAGTGTAAAAACTATCTACCTGTCTATACAAACAGCAGGATAAATGGCTCATAAGCCACCTAATACCTACTATTAGGGAAGTGCAATGACAGCTTGCAGCCAAATATAAACAGTCTTAATTGGTTTAAATTTTGAAGATGAATCACTTACTAGACTAATCCGCCAGAGCGACAACAAATAGACCCATGTAGTTGAAAGAAAATATGAAATAGGCAGAGCTCAGTTTAAAAAAAAAAAAAAAAAAAAAAATCACTCCTACGTTAGCAGGGATCCATCTCTAAACCATATGAAATGACAAGCAAATGACTACACGCACCAACAAGAAGAGAACATAAATACATAAATATATACAGTATGGTACTGTAAATATAAGATGGTTATCTCAGTTTAGCATAAAGACTGGAAACAGGGAGAAACTGCTAATCTGTCTAATGTTCAAAAATATGCCTGTAAAGCTTGTCAGTTTAACCCGTAAGTGTAAAAACATCAATTTGCCGTATCATTGCGGGTTATGAGGGTTGTGCAACCGAAGGGCACAGCTGACGTCAGTAGTTTTTGGTCACTTTGTACTGTAGAAGAAGTAAAACAGTGAAGAAGCACATAACAAACACAACAAAAAAAACTATCCTTGAAAAATGTCTAAAACCTTTTTGCTGCACAAAAAATAGTAAGTAATCAAACTGCCAAACTGCCACTTGTAGCTATGCTAACCTTGCTAACCTCCCACCGAAATAAAACGTTACATTATTTATTAATAATAATTCCCACGTAAGTTCAGCTAATGAAGAGGCTACACCTTAATGCTTAATTATAATTATGAGAAAACAAGCATCATTTTCAATAACTGATTCCCACTGAATAATGTCCACTGTACCATTTGTTCTAAATAAAAACTTATAAAATAACATAACATAAAATATTTTAGGGAGATTCTTTACAGTGTATAATGTGTCATCATATGAAGAAGGTAAAATCTGCTTATATGTTAATGCATAGGTGATAATAAAACAATATGTTATATATTGAAACACTCCGACCTTTTACTTTTAGTGGTACTTTATATACATTTCACTGATAATAGTTTTGTACTTTTATTAAGTTTGAATGCAGGTCTTTTAGTTGTAACAGAGTATCTTCACACTATGTTATTGATGCCTTTAATTGAGTAAAGGATCTGGATACTTCCTCCACCACCAGTGCTCAGCTTCCCAAGTCACTTGTCGTTTTTACTTTGGATTTTGTGCTAATTAAACACCAGTCTCAGACCTTTGATTTAATCAAAGTAATAGGTTTGTTGGGACACTAATGATGCCCAAGACACTGTACCTATGCTTTATGTGGGTCTTTATATATATGCATATGTCTTTATACATTGAACTTTGCAGCTTAACTCAATAACAAGACTGTCTCAGAGGATAAGAACTGAGTAAGAGCTACAGTTGGTCTTTTTGCCTCTTTACCTAGAGCCAGTGCTGGTAATTAATGACAGAGAAATAAATCCCACCAAACATGAATTTTACATTAGGTTGTTTATATGGGCACATGCTGTTCAGCTTCATTCAAGCCTACGAGACAGGAGCCCACAGCTTGGCACAGAAAGTAAAGGGCCACAAGACAACACATGAGCAATTTCTAGACCAGCACTAAGGAATATTCGATCATTATTCCTGCTAAATGAAAAAACTGAAGTAGTTGTGAAACTGTTTGCGAGGCTCACTGCTTTACTGACACTTGTTCTTTAAAGATCAGTAGACAAAAAAAACTCTGCCGGACATATCCTATGTCTGCATGGGGTAATTTATGAGGCTTGAAACTGAATACTGTCGAGCAGCAGACATAGAGCAGTCACAACTAGACAGTCTGAGCAAGAGGAAGGTGGCGAAGCAGCTCACAATAAAGACACAAACATGGAGACAGGAAGATAAATGTGCAGACAGAAATACACTCAGAGCAAAAAGACTTTCGTACACGCCTATAATGTCCACTTAAACAATTTCCTGCCATAATTCAGCAAGCAGAACAATTAGAGCACTTCCAAATCCTCTGACACCTTTACTTCTGCCTCTATTTCTGTTGCCGAACATCACGCCTCAGAGGGTGGAACACAGGCTTAGTGCATGATACATCTATAAATGTCCTCCATCTTGAACGCTCACCTGGAAGCGTCGCTCTGGGATATAAAAGAAAACCCTAAGTGCAGCGAGGTGCACAGCTGGGTTTAGCCACAAAATGGCTAAAACATCAACTTAGTGATGACAGATATCTTTGGCATGCAGGATGTGAAGTAGCATTTTTTTCTTGACATTTCAATTCAGTGCAGAGCCCACTTGTACTCACTCCTAGCAGATTACTCCAAGTGGCTAAGCCTCTCGGACAAAGCCATTAATTTTATGCCTCTTGTCTTTATGGCCTCAGATCAATTCTACCTCAAAGACAAATTAATTTTCTCCTTTCTCTCCTTGTTAGTTTGAAACGCTCTTGGCAATTACCGACTCTTCTGATTGGTTTTTTGAATTCATTGGACTGAAATCAGTTAATGTCTTTGCACATCACAGAGAATACATTGCCTATATGTCTTTTTAAGTTTTGTAACGGCGAGCACATGGGTGTGCTTTTTATTGGCATGCACCTCTTTCAGAGAGACCTCTGAGGAGGTGGGCTCTCAAAGTATTGATCATTGCTGTTTTGTGTTCACAATGCATTAGCAGAGCATAGACATTTTCTTTAAATGTGTGTGAACTGTTTGGAACAATAAACGGAAAGATCAATATGGGGAATGATCTTAGCTAATCACGCCAACCATGGTCAGAATTAGTAAACCCACAGTGCTGCAAACACTATACACAAGGTAAAAAGGAAACACCGACAACTTGCTGAGGTCAATTATGTTCTGCTTTGATCACTTTGCTAAAACTCCCTTAATATAAACCCCAAAGCCCGTTGGCACCTCGGCGCCTCTCTAAGATGAGCACTACAGCCAAGGTTGATGCTTCTGACAGAAAAGGACACCGACCGTTCATTGTGTTACATGAGTCCTACAAAGGAGAAAAATATACTGGGTTTGAGGTAACTTCACTCTGTGGTCGATGAATCTTAATGGGCACAATTAATTTCCTTTACGCCTCAAGTGCCCCTCAGTTTCAGAGAGAGAGAGAGACATTATTTCAGCACCATTAGATTACCCTGCAGAATAGGTTGTTTAATTCAACGACATATCATGGGCAGCAATAAATCCTAATAGCTACACAGTAAAGAAGTTAAAGGTGTAGGTCTGAAAAAACCTAATAAACAAGAACCAATTATTTCCAAGTGCCATTCACAAAGACCGGTGTGCAGCTGCTGGCCAATGCATCTTGAGATGCCTCCTCTCTCCTTCTTGAACTAGCAGCATTTCTAAATGTTCCCATAAAACACACTAAATGATCCACAGCGACGAGTTCTGCTTCTGGTTGGATCTCAATAACAAAACAGTGGCAGAACAATAGAGTACAAGAATGAGTAAAATCAACAACTATGTTCCGTTGGGTTCCTTGATTAAATGCACTGTTCCTGCAGCAAGTGGCAACACCATGCCTATGTGGCATTTATGTTTACCGAGCCATTACAGTAGCTGAGAGAGCACATTAAACCCTTCATTGAAAATGCTCTGTGATGGCCACTTTCCTCCTCCCCCTGAGCATCTTTTGAGACAAGGAGGGTAATTATGATAATTCACTTGTTAATTACATTTACATACATCAGGACGTGAACAGTTGAGCAGGCAGTTTGCATGCATGGAGAACTCATTAAAGTTTGAGTATTTTTCATATCTCCTCCAACATACTCTTAATTGAGGCTTTGGTTGTTCAGCAGAACAGACACAAACTTGGAGCGCCCCTTGGGTGTCGAGTTATCATGCTGGGGAGATTCCAGGGAACGGCAGGAAAACAAACAGACATGTTGACAAGAGGGCAGAGTTCAGGAGCACACAGCCTCCATTGAGACATCAACACCAACCCCCCTTTAACAGCTCAGGTCAAGAATCAGATTTCCCCGTCCCGGTAACCCCTCCTGAATATCCAGAAGTTAAAAATCATAACCTAATCCGGACCAGTGCTCGGGGGCAACCTGAGCCTGTAACATAACGTGGAGTCAGGTCACGGTCCTTGTTTCCCCACTTCATGCAGAAGACTTAGCCTGGTTCGATGGGGTAACGTGGCTGCAGTCAGGCAATTAAACCCATCATCAGCTTGATGTAAGGTCCCTGTCTGATGACATGTATGTCGCCTCTCAGCACTTCACAGATTAATTTAAGTCCCCTGACCCCCTGACAAGATTCTTCACTGTAATTGATCTCTTAGCAGCCATTCTTCAACCCTGATTCACCATGTGGTACATAACTCATACACACTTCAGCCTGGTGGGTTTTAAAAATATTACACCACAATAGGATGGCACTTCTCTCCTGATATAGTTTTTTTTCTTTTTTAAACTGGCTTCTGTGAGAGTGATGAGGTAGCCATGGCAACACAACTAAAAAATCCCACAGTAAGGAGAAGAGGATAACCTCTGTCATACTGTGCACAATACTTCTCAAACGTATTCCAAGCATTACCGGGGAAGTTCAGGAGGCCAGTGTTCATAATGGCTTCGGATAAGGCCTGAGATTAAAGAATTTGATAGGGTCCAAGCTTCAGCTGGAGTGAGTGCCTCTGCTTGCCTCATGGTAATAAAGAAGCACATTTTTGTAGAGACGTGATGCCACTGGGAGCTATCCCTCATTCCAAGGTGAATCTGTAATTTCTTTCTGCAAATGAGCCCTTTCCCCAAGACTAACACAACCCTCTTTTCTTTATCACACCTGAATTGCAAACAAAATGAAAAGGCGGCCATCTGTGACATCTTACATTGTGGCCAAACAATGGAAGAATTACACAAAGACAATGAACTAAACAAAAGTGGAGCAGCTCTCACCTTCGGCAGGATCCGGTGGGCCGAAGTCCAGGTCGTAGCGCAGGATGTAAAAGTTATTCCACACGTATAGCTGGTTGTCCCTGGGGTTGTAATCCACAGCGGTGATGTACTGGTACTGGTTGGGGAAGAGGATGTCAGTGTACTCGCCCTGGCTCAGCTTGGTGTTGTAGATGTAATCGATTTGGCTCCTGCTGGCCTCGCTCTCGTTCTCTTCGTAGGTTGAGCGGACTACGTGCAGCACGCCGCACACCATAAAGGCGTTGGAAGCAGAGCGCTTGTCGTATGCTGTTTCCCACGTGGCCTCAAAGCGAAGCGTGTACGGGTTGAGTTGGCTAACCACTATACGCCCATTGTTCTGCTCCGTGGCATAGATAACCCATAAACCCCTCTCATCTACTGCCAAGTCAATGTCTGTCTTGCCACCCCAGCGGTAAGGTGAGGTGTCGTGATAGTTGGCATTATTGACAATAGCCTCGCCACTTTTGATGCGTGTGCGCAGGTCGAACTTGACAATGTTGCGAGTGCGTTCCTTGTTAAAGAAGATAGCCCCATCATAAGCTACGAAGCCTGTCCCGTCAACACGGTGAGGCAGTTTATAGGTGGTTGTCTGACGACCGTTTTTGAAGTCCTCCAGAGAGGCGTACTCGATGAGGGTGTCAGTGCGGTATGGCGTCCAGGGCATGAAGAACACTTTGTCTCCAGCCTGAAGGGGGTCTTTGCACCACGACCCCGCTTGCTGCTCTGCTTCAAACAGGAAGGTGGCGGCCCCTACACCCTTCAGAGTCCCGGGACAAATGAAAACTGGTGACAGAGAAGAGAGTGAAACAAAATACAGTAAGGTGAAATGTTAAAAAGATACATAACACACTTGACAGTCGCTGCTGTACAACTCAAGATCAGGGACTGTGAATTTGGAGGAATATTTTAACTAGTGATAATGTACTACCGTTAATGAATAGGGAAAAAAAGAAAATAAATGGATGTGTCATAGTGATTATTCAGAATGAGAAATGTGAGGTTAAGACAACTTGCATCTCAAGGGTCTGCTGCTACATCCTAACAGGGACAAAACAAAAAACGTGAACAAAAAAGGCAAAAATCCTGCAAATGAAAGACATGGGAAATGGGGGGAAAAATAGAGTTCACATGTTTGTTTTTTTCCCTTTTATTTAAATACCAGCCTGTCTCTGTTGTCAAATGCCACATAAACAGCTGAGTATATGGACACACTGCACATGCATACTCACATGACTGAGGTCATAAACCAAAATGATAAGGGAACAGACTTCACATCTTGTGATAAGAGTGAACAACAGGTTGTCAATGGTGGTGGCGGCAGCAAAGCAGAGGTAAAATGAAAGTGGAGGTTGGGGAAATATATCGAACAAGAGTGGTAAAGGATTTTCACTATTTCTGTGTCAAAAGACAAGAGGAACCACTGATGGGTGAGGGAGGCCATGGCAAGGTTCCCATTTTGACGCTTTTAAATTAATTGGTTCTGGATAAAATGGGACACAGTAAATTCTTGTTTTCTTTTCAAACTTTTTTTTTTTTTTTTAAACTTTTTTTTTTTTTTTTAAACTTTTTTTTTTTTTTTAAGTCTGTGCCAATCTCACTCAGCCATCACTGCTATTTCACATCACGTGCTATGGGTGCAGCAGAAGTTGGGCCAAGCAAACTACAAACTGAGCCAAATAGGAATATATATACACAACTAGTCATTCTTCAAGGGTTAAGAAAGTGCTAAGCAAGAGTCCCTGGAACAAATCAACACCGAACAGTTGGTGTTTTCTTTCACATAGTGAGAAAAAACTACATTCGATGACCGTGGATGTCATTTGAAATTCTGTTTTGAAATTCATTTGAACTCCATGGGTGCAAACAATCCTCCTATGGGTTTAGCATTTGACAGGAGAGGCAATCAGGAGAAGGGGGAAGAGACGTGAGGGGAGCTGTACTCAACACCACAGAACAAGGAGCCGAAGGAGGGGGAGGGAAGGACCAGACCACTCATTTACCTTTTTGCTCCACTTCTATTTCAGGCATTGGAAAAGAAAGCAAAAAAGAATGCAAAAGGGAGAGAAAGGTTATCATGAGAAAACTACTAGGTACAAAGAGAAGAATTAGTTGGAGGATATGACCATGAGATGAACTGCACAGCTGCTTTGAAAAAGAGGAGCTAGAGAAGAAAAGGATGTTTGTTAGTGAAACGGCTTCTCATCCTAGGGTATAAAAACAGACAAGTTATGACTGGAGACAAGCTATGTGCCATGCTTTCCAGTGCATTAAACTTTTCATTCCTATGGTCATTAACTGCCAACAAAATAATGCATTGGCCACTGTAAAAGCAGAATAAATCCCTCTAAAAATGCTTCGCCTAAGTGGCAAGAGAAAAAAAAAGTCAGAAAGTCCTGGTCGTACTTAGATGGATAACTTGCTTAGAGTTATTTTTGGCTTGTACCGACTGAGGGTGGAATTTGTTCAAACTTTATAAACACAAATCAAAACTTGATTCCAAACTTGCTCGCCCACACACGAAAAACATGACACGGTGCTAATGTTACAGACCAAACTCTTAAATGAGCCAAAGAGAGCTGCAGCACATTAGATGATTGATGAACAGTCGGCCTAATATGGAGTTTCTTTAGTGGACTGTTGAAGCTGCATACGCTGAGGGGTGGAGGTGGGAGAGGCTAGAGACAATATGTGAAAGATTGGAAGTTAAAAAAATGAGAGCAAAGAGGTTAGTTGGGGGGGGGTGCAGGAGGTGAAAGGGAGGTCTGTTTGAAAGAAGAAAAAAATGGTGAATATTTCTGAAAATGTTTACAATTCATCAATTTAAATACTAAGTACTTTCACAGGCAGGAATGAAGCCTAAATTTGCCCTTATAAACTGCTCTAAAACATCGTTTGGAGGTAGATTAACTTGAATAAATACCAGAGACAGTTTAAAATCTACAGTACATTTAATTAAATCATTTTCACAGCGAAAGAATAGAGCTGATCCAGCTGAGAAAAGATGCAAAATCATCGCACAGTTTTTACTCTAATATCATCTGTCATATGTTTCCACAGGTAATTACTGAACGTGCTATACTAGTGTAAGACCTATGATGTACGCTTTTCTCTGTAATCTCCTTGATTATCTCGGCGAAACACACCAAACCTGTAGTTAATGCCATTTAAAGGGTCAGTTCACCCAAATTACAAGAAGCTTATTTCCCCTGTTACCCTTTGTTCTAGCTAGTCATGCAGATAGTTTTGGTTTTATTTTCTCAAGTTTGGAAATATCTGCCTCTGAGATTTCTGCCACTATCCAAATACAATAGACGTTAAAGGGACTGTGTTTGTCATGCTCACAGCAGTGAAAAACAATATTTTTATAGGGAGTATTTTTTCAGTAGAAAGTAGTTCCAATGAAAACTGCTCACAGCGAGGTCTGTAGATTATCTAGAGTAACAGGAACAGTGTTTCTGAAAGGAGGTTTTGCTGTTGATTTTTTTTTAAATGCCATTTTTCACTGCAAAAAATCCACTTACTGCTGAAATGAGGTGGAGGCATAAATCTCCGATAGACAGGGATGGGGTGCAGTGATAGCATTTTATCAAATCCAAATCAAGTATTGAATCTGCTTATTAAATTCAAATCCAACAGAGAATCTAATTAGGCTTTCTTTTCAACAACTAAAGTTCTGTGTAACTAATTCACTCAGCTCTACAGTTTCTAGCGGTTAGCCTAATTAATCTTCACAACCTGTAGCTACAGCCAGAAAAGACATGAAATGTTCATTAAATATGTATCATTGCAATAGCACGTGTATCCAACTTTTTTTTTTACACCTTATTTTTTCACAAGCTACTTGCTCTAGAAACTGCAAACCCTGTCACAGATCTATTAAGCTAATGACCTTAAATATTGATGTAAAATGTATAAAAGTTGGTCTTGGTTGGATCACAAAAACACACTCACAGGATGGTGTTAAACTGATGTTTCTTTTCCCTTACAAACAATCATGGGCTGAGTACAGACACCAGCTTGTAGAGAGCACAATAACAAGATAACAGACAGGACTTTAATTGAAGCCATTACAGAATTAACATTAATTAACATGTAAAATAAGGGCCCATAAGAGATTTGTTAGCCTTTGAGCTTAACAAATTCAGGTATGTTGCCAACGGGGAGCCAGATCCAAAATAAAAGCAGATATCAGAATTCAAACCTGGGGAAATAAAACCAAGACATAACTGAGAAAACATGTTCTTTCATAATTGGGGTGAACTGACCCTTTAAATGACTGCAACGCTTTATATTTCAGCATAATCTATCATTAACAGTGCTACAACCTCCTCGCAAACACTCCCACGAGTTGAAGTGTCATCTGTAAAATAAATGTGTACACTGCATTTGCAGAGACTGTAGTTAAAGCACATCTGTCTAGTCTACAGACACTTCAAAAACAGACAATAAGAGTTCAGTATGAGATTAGGATGGCGATACTTACTATAGGGAACACACTCATACTGGACCTCTAAGTACTTGTAGGTGCCAGGGCATGGATCAGGAAAGACATCAGAGCCAGTGACAACCACACACTGCGTACGGTTGTTGCACCTAGAAAAAAAAAAGATTGACCAGAGATTTCATCATGACTACCCATAGCAAGAGTGATCGGCAAAGACAACATTAATAACACAGAGCGGGAAAAGTTCATCGTTACAGTGAAAGTGATGAAATCCCAGCCAGGACTGTCACATATGCATTCTAGTTTAAACCTTGTCAAACAGAGAGAGGAATGATAACATTAAGGGAGAGTAAATAAATGTGCAATGAATTTGATAATGAATAACCAAGTGACAGGCATGTTAGGAATTAGCGATGGCATTTCCTTTAACAGCGTCTTCGTGCCGCTATTGAAAGGGAAGACATTCATTAAAACACACACAACAGGTGGCGGTGACATGTCCTACTTGGAATGGGTGACCTCTGGTGAAACGAAGCAGCTCCTCTGCATGTACGCAACAAAGACGATGTGAATGTGTCATTTCGAGGAGAGATTATTTGCCTTCCAGTATGAAATGGTGTCCCTCAGTGAATTAACAGTCTGGTGCCTGTGTGTGTGTATGTTTGTGCAGATGTTTCTGGATGCTAAAAAAGTTCAAGTAAAGAGGGATGGGGGGGGGCAGCAGAGGACTGAGTTTGTTTAAGTACTGTATATGGTGAAATTGGCTTCACTTCAATCAAGCTCTCTTGAGGCCAAGGGACTGAGAATAATGTCAGCAGTAGCAGTGGCAGAGGCAAACAAGAAAAAATTGGCACCAAAATAGGAAATTCAACAATTTGCAAGCTTGAGATAAATATTTCAAAAGGTCAGTAGCTGTCATGCAAGTTGGACATACATTTCAATGTTGGACATGACTTTCAAAGAAACAGAAACAGTAAATGAAGAAGCTTTTCCGTTGCTGCAAAATGGGATTGTGCTGCACATCAACCACACAAAGCCCTGTCTCTGCACTTTTAACTATACAGGTTGTTAAGGTAAAGTGTGAAAAGGTAAATGTTTGTACATTAACCGTGTACATGTTCTGAATCCATCTTTGCATTTTCTAAGCAAAAACCCATCCCTTGAGACTAATGGATTATTAAGCATCAAATACGAATAAAAAGGCGTCAAGTCCATTATGAAGTTAACGAATAGCATCAGCATCATCGGCGATGGTTTAAACATCACTGACAATACGGTGCCAGCTGCACTTAAGAGATTCACTGTTATGGCTTCACTGCAGTGAGAGCTGCTGCGAGGGAGAAGGGTCACGGCATTAAAATGTGAACAGATGAGAGTGTCAGAATCCCCTCAAATGCACCCAGAGATGTTCTGTTTAATTCAATGTTTGGAGTTTATAAGTGTGACTGACACTAGTTCCCAGTTCCCAGTTCCCAGAAGTACATTTACTGCACTGCACTAATGAACAGTTTTGAGATCGATTAACCTAAATATTTCATTTTATACTATATGTGCTTCTACTCACCTAATTTCGGAAGTGTGCAAGTGTGGACAGTGTGAATTAACTCAACCTGAATTTTGGCCACTTGGGGGCAACGCAACAAGCTGTAAACACAACAACCTTATAAAGTAGTTATGACTATCGTGTTAGCAATCATTTGCCTATTAACACATCCATGAGAGAGAGAGAGCAACATTACCATTTATTTGGAGTCGTGTTTCTTGTCACATGATGAGTGTAAGTTCAATGTTGACTTCCCTTTTAGCTCTGTTTAGCGTCTCTACCAACGGCTGAGGGAAATATCTGGCTCTTTACCAGACAAGCTCCAATACTTTCACCAGCAAGTCGCTAAATTTATCCGTCTGATCTTTGGAGCTGGGCAGGTAGTGTGCAGAGGGTTTATTAGAGGTTTTCTGCTCAAACAGCTGTCTGCTGCCGCTGGAAATTAACCAATGAGAGCAGTGAAGGTGAACCAAAACAGTAAAACCAAAAAAAAACGAGCTGAAATACACTAAAACGCTTCGTAGATCTGCAGAGTTTGGAGATGATTCTCTGTGGGCTTGTCATTACAGGCGACTGCTTTAACATTACACCATTTGACCCATTGTTAATATGAAAATATTGATTAGTGCAACTTTAAGTAAAGGATCTAAATACTTGTTCCACCACTGCTAGCTTTCAAGCTGTAAGAATTCACTCTGGCATTTATTCTACTCTAATTTTTAGACATTCCTGCCTTGGAGTAAAGAGAAGTGTTGTTGCTAAGCATTTTGAAATGCCTCCTCTGTTTTAAACTGCTTCTGAAATCACTGCATGTAATCTCTATTGTACGGTGCACAATCTCATTTCTATCTAAGAGCTGCTCCTCTGACCACGTAAAAGATTTATTCTGTTAGTTTTACTGGGTCAGGGAATATGTGGCCATTGAAATGGTAATGGTAAAGGTAATGCAAGTCAGCAAAGCAACCTTATTTCAAGTGTATTGTGTTTGAATAGTTTGTGTACCTGCACAAACAGGTAGAGGGGGCAATGCTGGCACAGAGAGAGAGAGGTCAGACATACAGTCCATTTACAGTACATCTCTGAAGTAAACACCACCTGAATATTAAACAGGCCCCGTAACCTGAGTTGCCATCAGCTCCTCCATGTATTTTTCATCCAGCCACTTTTTTTGTCAACAACCAAATATTTTACTTGACAAAACACTTCGATAGATGTTGTTGAAAATCAAGCCGTTTCATTCCTGTCTAGTTGTTTTTGTTGTGAGAGACGGACGGCTGATGAGTACGTTTTGTTGCAATTTCCAAACCAACAAAACTGCCACTCTGTGCAGCAGACTTCCCACTGTTTTTATCTCCCCAATCTTTTTTAATATGTTTGTTTATCTGTCTGCAGTGCTACTGCCTTTTGCTAATCTTTGTCATGTTGGCAGGGCATCGTGTCTTAACGTGGTGCAGTTTAAATATTCTCCTTGTTTTAGTTTTCGTCAGACTGAAGGAGTGATCGGGGTCTCCCAATGCTTTAACATCCCTGGTTATCACATCAACCTTAATTACGGTCAGGAGCCCATTTCCTCTGATCTGAATCATTAGGATAATTCTGGTTAAGGGCTTGTGGTGCAGACTCTTCTCAAAGCTTTCACTCGCACACTGCCTCCAGGGAAACTTCTATGGAGATAAGTTTGAAGTGTGGCTCCAGCAAGTGAGAGTCAGACTTGTCAACAGACGTGGTGCACAGTGGGGCAGGTTGCAGTCAAACCGAAGGGCATGGACACTGTCAGCAGGGTGTTCCTGTGTGAGCGTACTGGGACTCAGCTGTAAATTTAGAAAGACAGAGTAAGACAGCAGGACTTGATCTATTCCTGAGCCGATGTGTGGTGCTTCTCCTCATGGGAGTAAATACAAAAGTGAATGAAGCAGGGAAAAAACCCAGAGGTGTAAGATGGTGGGCGATGATGCTTAGAAGGGGGGCATTGGGGTGGGGGTTAAGACAGAGCAGCGCATTAGAAGATGAACTGCGCTGGTTACTATTTATGAATAGTTCATCCAGTGCCCTTTAAAAATACACACACCTCTGGGGGTAAGCCGCAGTCGAGCTGAAGTGTTGCTGTGCTGTCATTTGACAGCAAGGCAGCATCCTGTGAGAGGCTAACCGGGATAAAAGGCATGATGATGGGCATTGCTCACTACCTGAGGCAAAGCCACTTCAATTGCAGTACAAGTGTTTGAACAAAGCAAGCCCAATGTTCCAGATAGGGAGTTAAGAGGGTGTTCATGTGACTTGTTGTTGTGTCTCTGAGCTGCACTGATTATGACTCAAGAAGCAGCAACAAGGCGCAGCTGGTGTGAAGAGCTCTGCCGCATGGATGTCAATTCCTGCCTGTCAAGAATTAATCTGCGCCCTAGTTTTCTGAATTTTAAAATACCACCTACATAATCTAGTCAATGAAGGGCTAATTAAAAAAAAAAGAGAGAAGGTGTGAGATGTTGATTAATTGTCCGGCGCGTAGGTGGCCGCACGAGCAGGGTGATAATTTAAACCTTTCTTTTGTCTGCAGAAATGGGTGCAGAGAAATAAATAAATAAGAAAACGAGGTCCATACTTTTCCTCCACAGCTCCCGGTTATGTTTGTGAAATAAGATCCCTCCTCCCTCCCCAGTGTTTTACCTTTGTGATATAATCTTGTAGGCATCGGGGAGGTAGCAGTTGACGTTCTCCATCTGGAATGGGTCAGCGTCGCAGATCTTGTCGTCAGTCCGGCCGTAGTTGGCCGTCTCGATCATAATGACATCACTCCCCGGGCAGCGGAGATCAATTGCATATCCTTCACATGAGAGCTCTCTCCTGACCAGCCCGAAAGGCAGGGCTGCACGGCTGAACCCTGATATACAGAGAGAGAGAGAGAGACAGAAGAAACTTTAAGCACATAAATAAAAAAAAAAAAGAATGACTTAAAAGGATCACTGATTCAATACAATAAGGCCACACATCATGTAGTAAAAATCTACTGGCACAAAATAAATAGGCAACAGCAGTCCAATGTTTACCACAGTTTTAAACAGACGGGCTATTACACGCGATACAGGAATGGGGAAAGACGAAACAATTCATCTCTCCATCTCTCTGTGGTCTTGGATGTTGGCTAAGACATCAGATTGTAAGTCACTGGAGACCAATGGTAACCTCATAAATTCTTGAGCAAATACAAAAGCTACAGAGCATCAGGAAGGCCTCCACCTAGAGAACATCCACTGCGGAGCCAAATCTATCTGGACTGAGAGTTTGTTTTACAGCCTTACAAGCCTTTCCATTTGTTTCTTTTGCTTTACTTGCTCTGTAAAGTAAGATAGAGGAAAAAGGCAGAATCCTGGCAGAATGGAGAGTAATATAATCCATTTTACAGTGTCGGTGATCGAAGAGGGGACAGTCTGGAGTCCACACGGGGGAAAATCTATACATGGAACACAGCAGATGGGAGTCTAGCCAACAAAATTAACTATTTCACAGCAATCTGTCCCCCCTCTCAGAAAATTACAACGAAAGATGTTATTCCTCAGTATTTCCTGTTATTAAGTGATAGAATGTCTTTGAATGTCTTGAATTTGAAGAGAGAAAAAAGAAAAGAAAAAGAAAGACAGAGAAAATCCATTATCGGAGGTTAAAGTGATCGAAAGTGAAAAAAAGGAGAAGTAATTTTCTGAAATTCTGAGAACACAATTAAGTAAAATCTAAGTACAACATGCAAATGTGTTCCATTTAGGAAGTGCAAGCAGAGCACTGCATGAACTGTCAATAATCGCTGTTGTTTGCAGCAATAGTGGGTCCCTGAGGGGGCAGCTTCCACTTGTATTTTCTGCACTGCTCTCTCCTAATTAGCCCTCCTTTCAGCCTGTTACCTTTTCCATGCTCCCATTGGCTCCCGAGCATTGTCATGTACTAACACTTACCACCCCGGGTTCACTTTGCCCCCTCACTCTAATTATCCTCACTCTTTTGACAGTCAGGGCCTCGTGCAATTAGCATTGTTTGAACTGCTGAAAGTTGAATTGATTCCGGCTTGAAATTCCTACCCTGAAACCTCCGACCCACATGTCTGCTAGTCATTTCAGCCTGCTGTGCCTGGCTCACTTATAATGATATTCTATGTCAGTCTGCACGTCACACCAGCAAACAGAAAAAAAAAAACACAGACACACACTGACATCTGTGAAACATACACTGTTGAAATACAATGCTGAAGTCATTGCATATTAGGAGAAACTTCTGCATTCACTAGTAGTGGTAGCAGTATAACAAAATATGAAACTAATGGTATAAATTCTCTGGCACACAGCCACTAGATATTTCATTATAATACCATGATCTATCTAATGGCCAGTAGATTCTGCTTAGCTGGACTGTTTATCACCTCATTAGGAGACGTCAGTGGAGCCGAACCATAAGTGGAGGGCTGTGGGGTCACTCCATCTATTCCAATAACCACTACAATTACCCAAACCTTTCAGAAAACCTGTCCAGAGTGGTGGATGATAAAACACAGAGTGAAGTCGCCAGCTCTACTGTGAAGACTAATGATTGTCCCGCCTGCCATTCCTCATGGAAGGAGTGACGGGTTTATCAAGGCAGCTACAGAGAGCAGACAGAAAGAATGCATTTCATGGGGTTTTAAAATTCTGAGCGAAGAGACCGTCGTTTGGCTAAAACACCCTTTCTGGCTGTCCAGTGGTGACTCCGCACATCTATCAGCCCACTATGGCATGATGGCATGCTGTTGTCAACACAGGCCTAACGATTGATTAGGCTTGTGCCTTGCTGGCCTCCTTCTCTGTTGCCTGTATAGATCTCTCTGGTCATAGGCTAACACTACATCAATTAGGCGGAGTATCTAGGCTGTACTGCCGGCCTGAAGAACAAATTGCTTCTTCTCCAAACTGCAAGACCGTCTCAGTTTCATTAATGACTGTCTTGTCAACTTCTATTTGTGCAAGTAATGACAAATCTGTCTAAAAAGTTCAAATATATATAAAGGAGATTTTTCTCTCCGCAGGAGGAAGAGGGGGATAGCTGAATTCAAGGGAATATATTTTTGGTCGACTTAACTGGATGTTGCTTCAGATCTTAGGATTTAAGCGCAGCTAAGAAGGAAAGACCTTGTGACAACAAAGGTTTCTGGATGTAGGTGTTGATTTTCTTGTTTAAACAAGTTTTGCGAGATTTTGGAAAGATGGGATGATTGTTTGTGTGCACAAATGTCAATGTCTTAAGGAGGTATGAAAAGCTCTTCATCTAGCATTCTGTGCTTTGTTTGACTGCTCAACTTTGCAGCAGTTGAAGACTGCGACAGAAGGGCACCAGCTGCAGGGAAAAACGGTGTCAAGAAAACTGCAGGAAAAAAAAATCCACAACACGATCCCTGTGTGTATGTGTGTTAAAAAAAATGTTAAAAAAAGAAAGAGAACGGGCTGCTCTCTCTGTTTCTGTACCTCAGATTACCATTAAATTACACAATCAGTGAGGGAACCAAATAATGCCTTGTATAGAGCATTTAGTCAAATTGCCATGGTAACCACATTGACTTAGCTATAATTGGCTATGATCCCTATTCCTGGCCTTGTTGACACGAAGCCTTATCATGCATTCTGGTCAGTGAGTGACTGCGAGGAAAGTAGCTTTTCAGATTCCTCCCCCTGACCTGCCTGCTAAGCCGTCTATTGAGCTCAAGAGAGCAAAGCAAAGGCTGGGACCGCTTCTCAATATGTTGCATTCTGGGAGTTTTTCTTCTCCTCCCGTTGACAGCCTTTAATTCACTGCCAACCCCCCCCCCCAACCCTCATAATACATATTTTGTTTTCTATCAACACCCTTGAAATTGGAAGTGGCACTGTGGCTCAGATGGGTATGTCTGAAACCATCCACAGGGTTACACTTTGTGGCTTTTAAAACCCTGGAGATAAAACGAAAAGATAATGGAGGTTTGGTGTCGAGATATTGCCATTTGGCGGCTGCAAGCGCCAGACCATAACACACATGTTGAGGTTCATCTTTGCTGTTCTGTGTGTTAGCTCACGATAGTGCAGTCGTGACCAACCTTTAACCCCTACAAACTCCACAGGACATCAGACGGTGGGAGAAAAAACCAGAGGAATGTTTGATCAGTCTTAAAAAGAAAAAAAAAAACTGGGCCATTTTTGGAGGGTAGACAGTGTGGCGAGGGCTGGCACAGACAGAGAGCAAAGGCGTTGGTTGACGCTTGTCATCCTCCATTAAGGTTCCTTTGATTGGCCTTTGTGGTCCTGGAAACGGCAAACAGCTGCATGCAAATGGCCCTGTTTGCCCAAGGCTGGCCCCCATTGTTCTGAGCTTGGGTTTGACAGGGACGCTTTCTCTGCAGCATAAAGGAGGGTGTAGCCTTTAGTCAAATAAGAGTGCCCCCACCGTGGTCACAGCAGGAGTACTTCAAGATTGTTTGTCTTTTTATGTTGTTTTATTCCCAATATTACTGGTAGCCAACATCTTTGGAAGAAAGAGCAGATCTTAGAGTCAAGCTTTTCCTCCAACAGCGGGGGATGCCTCCATAATCCAATATCCGGAGTGACAGAGTGGTCATACGGCATGTTTTGCTCTGGTGGAGTAAAGATTTTCAATGAGAATTCATGAAGTAGAAAAAAAACAAACTGAAAAACAGATTTGAATTCTTAATATAGGGAACAAAGCTTCATAAATGTTTTGCCTCTTTTTTCCAGCCTCTTTGTTCTTTACTGCAGTATTTCTAATCTGTTCGATGGAACATTCTGATTGCTGGCCAAGGAATAAAATTAGCTTAAAAAATTAAATTCCAGAGACCATTGTGGTAAACCTTTTATGTGTGAAATAAAAGTGCATTTCATTGTCCATGCACATGCCTCTAAACTGACAAACTAAACTCTTGGATTAATTCACAGCACACGCAATTTCCATTTCCACGTCCCTAAATTTGTAAGGCATCCAGTCCTGCTGCCTAAAATGTGCGACACAAGTTCCCAAATGCAGTACATGACCGCCCATCAAATGTGAGAGACACACAGGAGCAAAGTGGGAGATGAGAAAGGAGATTTGGGATTCACAAAATAACACCTGCTTTTCAAATACAGACAACACCCCAAGAGCTCTTCACTATGCCACAACAGCTCATATTTCATTTCGACTGTCGAAATGCGGTGAAACAGTGAAAATCTAGTTGGACATATGGTACCATTTCCCATGACACTTAAGTCCCCGCTCCAGTCCACCTTGCTGGGAATTGTTTCTAAAGACAGTGTCAGACAAGACCACAAACCCTGGGGCTACACCAGCCTTTCCCAGACAACTGCTATCAGACACTCTTGATTCCGATATAAGTATTCTAAAATAGAAACTGGCAATACAGGATCGAGTCCATTTGTGGTTAGACGAAGCGCCCTGAGTCATATCCCTTTCTCTTTCTGGTGATGCATGGATTCAGTGTTGCCACTTCAAATTCCAGAGCCACCATTTTTATTCATAGCAATTGCCTTTTCTCTAATTCATCTCCCCTTTTCTTCACTTAAAAAAAAAAGAAAAAAAAACAGTAGGTGGGAGGAGAGAATCACATGCGGCATGCTGAAGCATGTCTTGTTGAGGGGCTTTAAGGGGGAGGATTTGTCATATTGCTGAGACTGAGCGTGAGAGACCCTGCTGCTGCCTCTTAACTCCTCAGGTGGGTCCATTTAGGGGAAGCTAGATCCTATCATGCCAGATGCAGGCGTGTAATGTTTTCTCTTTTAGTGAAGCAGCATGAATTTAAAGGGAAAATCCAGTGTTTTTCAACCTCGGATTTATTCTCATAATTGGCTAATTTCTCTAAACCCCTCGCCCAACAGAAAGTGGTTTGTATCTAATAGTGTGTTCTAATGGGAGTGATACTTGGTATTTCAATAGTTGAGAGAGTGGTGGTTTTTTTTTTTGCCTTTGCAAAATTAAAAACAATAGAGCAAGTGTAAGGAATTTATTAAAGTTTGGGCTTATGTGCCTAACTGCCTTTGAAGCTTATGCCTTTAAATTTCCTGCATTACATTACTGATTATGGAAACAGCTCTTGGTGAATAAAAGAATCAAGTTTGATTCTGAACTTTTTAGTTTCCTGGTAAGTAAACAGCTGTTAATGCTACCATTGGCTATGTAGCAACAGCAAAACTTACAAATAGCTCCTTTAAAACAAGTATGCAGCCCTGTCTATTCACTACTGTAGCTAACTACATAGGCTTGTCAGCTAGCCAAATAACTGCCTGGCAATCACCAATTGCATACACTGGTTTCCTTAAATTACAATGCCGTGCCTGTAACTGTTTCACCTCCACCAATCAACTGGAAGAAAAGATAGTTAGCTTTCCTTACAGTAAGCAACAGCAATAATAGCTCCTATGAATCAGTCAAAGCCTTCAGGGCATTTTTGTTAAACCTTTGATGTCTGTTAAAGTACGTAAGTATATTAAATGATGATAGCCTATGTAATAAATTCAGATAAACAGGCTGCTAGTTGACTAAAGGGAAAAGGTTGGTTAGCAGGCTGGTTAGCAGCAGTTGCTAATCTACTTTCTGTGTTTCTGTCACATTAAGAGCCAAGAGTTCAAAATAATTTATTTAAAGCTTTAAGATTTCCAAATCTCTACAAAAGAGGTGGCAAGAGCAAAGTTACCACAACTCATTAGTCAAAATAGTCACGATTATGAGATAAAGAGATTGAAAAATACCAGAATTTTTCTTAAGACGTGAACCCTTTGAAAAAGTATCCAACAACCCCACAATGTACACAAAATACTTAAAATGTACAGACCGTTCTGTTTTGATGTTGCGGAAATCACTGTCTGGGATTACATAACACACAGAAAATGTTTAAGTTTTGGCACAACTGATGCACAGTCGACACGGTGGATTATTTTGACTTTCCAGAGCAGGCGGCTCAGCTGCAGAAGACTGCAGATGAAGAATTTTTCCCCATGGGAGCAAGAACTAAAGAAAAAAAAGAGGGCAGAAAGTGGAGGCTATAATGACTGTGTCTTAATTTGGCCGCAAGAATCAAGGTTTTCTCCGTGGGTTGGTTGGATGATCCCTGACCCTATGGGCCCACATCAAAGAAAGCCAGCATGGAAAGAGGGGTGCATCATTACATTACTAATACATATAATCCTCTAAATGCAAAGAGGGTCAGTGCTTAATATAAGTCATGACAGGAATACTTAAGTTGGAGAGATATTACTCGATGTAATTTCTTCTTTTGTTTGGTCCATGGACACATCACTCAGATTAAAGCAAAGTATAATTCGACACCTTGTATAGTCTACTGAGAAAACAACCTTTTCATGACTGTCACAGAGGCTAAACATTTGAAAGGAAAAAAAATGTTCCACTTCGAAGATGAAAAAACCTATATGCTCCCAAGAGAGTGCCATTTTGACAGAATTAGTTCAATATCTAACATATTGTTGCATCTCTTTTTTGCATGGGAGTTGATGAAACATGCAGAAAGATGTGAGTTAAAGCAAGTCTTCCAAGTGCAGCAGGGGTATAGTTTCACAGGTTTGATCTACCCAGAGTGATGCTTAACTCCCCTTAAGCCCATATTTTACCCCTGTATTTAAACCCCAGTTGGATTTTCCGCTCAAGAAAACGTCTCAGAATAAGTCAGGTGCCTCCCTTAGGGTGGGGATGGAGAAGAAAAAAAGAGGAGGATGCAGAAGGAGGAGGAGGATGTGGATTTGTCTCCATCACATGCTTGTGTCTCTGTTCTTGTTTGCTGGGGCAGGGCCTCCCCATTACACCCTCCTAATCAACCCCCACCCAGCCCTGCCTATACAGAGCCAAGCCCAGGAGGCTTACTCAGTATGTCACATAGACAGGGTGTCAGGAGAAGCTGCACCTAGAACATGGATTACATGAATAATGAACCCCATACTACAAGGATGAGATCGGGGCCTAGATACGATAATGAACAGAAGATTCTGATAAGGAGGTTTATCTTCATGCTGGACCAGCATTAGCCTTTAACACAGCGGTGCTATCACTTTCATTTGACACAAGTCCATTTAAGAGGATGGAGTGGTGCAGTTGTGGTTGTGATTATGCAGGACTGCAATTTCTGTACTCGTTTTGGCATGAAATTGTGTTTATGTGTTTCATCCCAACATAAGAATTTTTTTGTGGCTGTAGTTTGCGGAAAAAAAACCCAAAAACCTTTCATCCTTCATGTATGTTTTGTTTTGCCTTTTTCATTCTGACATACGTTTTTCATCTAGTGCACAGTTAATCGCACATTAAAATACAGTTTTTAATGCAATTAAAGCAGAGCCTGTGCTGGCTTACATTAACAGGTGATTCTTATCTAGAATATCTTCAGGACACATCCTGAACTCCTGGTAACAATGTTCATCCTGCTGCAGCCCATTTTCCAAAATTCATATGCTGCACCAGAGCTGGTTGTTCACAAATGTTTACGGCTATTCTTTTTTTGTTTTTGTTTTTTGTTTTCTTGTTTGTTTGTTTGTTTGGGGGGGGGGGGGGGGTTTAAGAATAAAGGGGGTTGAGTCGGGGAGAGAGAGAGGGGGGATGACATACAGCAAAGGGCCGCGGGTCGGAGTCGAGCCCATGACTGCTGCGGTTGGGACTAAGCCTATGTGATACGCGCTCTTCCAGGTGAGCCAACGAGGGGCCCCATCTTTACGCCTATTCAACACAGTTTGTTAGTCAGATCCATGTGATCTTGTGCCCAGAGTCGGGAAAGTAAAGGTGATATATGCCTACAGGGGAGACTCTTCCCTGAGTTACAAACTGACCAGACGTTTTGAACAAAACTGGTGGAGTTATATTGTTGGCCGGCATACCCACATAGACATTTAAGAATTTGGGAAATCTGTGATAATAGAATTGTAATGCAGAAATTGGAAAATTATTTGTTTTCAAAGAATCTTTCAAAATCCGATAAAGTAGGCAATATTTATAATGATATCACTGGGTTTGGTTGCTTGCTTGAATCTTGATTAAATAAAAATCTTAAGTTTGTTTCTCTTGTAATCATTATATGTTTGAAATTTTTCTGCATTGTTCGAATTTCAATTTGTCAAAACTAAATAGAGGTGAAAGAAGTTGTAGCTAAGCTTGCAAGGCAAATGTACACTAGCCCACCAACAACTTTGGCTGTCTCTGTCGCATACGTGGCTGTGCTTTACAGGTCCATGGAAAGTCTCCTATTCATACAAACATATTGCTCGCACACTGTGGGCATACTACACATGTACATACTGTATTGTGTGATGGGGAAAGCCTTTGTGGTCTTTTATGCAGTGTCTTGTAGATTTACCAGGAAAGTCAGTGAAAAAAAAAAAACATCCAGGCACATTCCTTGGCAGTAACCCGCTGCTATCTCTGGAACACTGACCACTTTGATTGACTTGAGAGTGATGACCTTGCCCCATTCCCTTCCACCAGCATTCCGGTCAATGCGAGCAGAAAACAGGAGCGCTGATAAGAGATGCACAGATGGGGAGATCTTGATGACAGACAGTTTCCTGCCCCTCATATTCGATGAGGCCATTGTGCTTAGCACACTCAGTTGGGATATACGCTACAAGAGGGGGTCAATACCAGATAGCGTAAGACAACAAAAACGTTCTTTGTGCTTCACTGTTTCTATGACTTTCTTCTTGCTGCGTACTTATTCAATTTCCTGCACGGCAGGAGAGGGCCTTCTTATCTCAGACTGTTTATACCTGCAAATCGGCTGGTGGCCTTTTGTTTGCAGGTGACCCACCCTGAGGTGACATTTAATTCCTGCACAAAAAAATGTGTGGTCATGCTCTATGGCACAGACTCTCAGCCTGAGGAGATTACTAATACAGTGAATGCAACAGAGCTGCATTCATTGCCTGTAGTGAGAGCTAGCCTCCAGACCCAGAGAGAAAGAGGGCCACCACACATCATTACATTGATTTGAATCATGTATTACCATTAGCCATGCAAAAGTGAGTGAAATGAACAAGAAACCATTGGTAGACGAACCAACGAGGAACCAGTTTCGTCTTATATTTACACACAAGTCCCTCTCTGTCTGTTTCTCTCTCCTGCTCTGACTTAAGAGCAGATGCATCAGAAAATCTGTGCACACACTTAAACACACACAAGTCACAGAAAGCACCCAAAAGCACATTTACGGAATCCCTCGTAATTTCTTTTATTGATTGCCTTCCTTTCCCCACTGTCAACATTAGTTTTAACACCAGCATTTACGGTGTAAATCATAACCAGCGCTGTTAACAAAAATGTGAGACCTGAGCTGTTGTGACATCTCTGATACGAAGCAAAGGACGACAGGTAGAGACAAAGACATCGCATTTGAAAAATTTCAACACTGTGACTGTGTAAATATAATTGTAGCCTCCACCTCCTCTTCTCTTTCTAACAGCAAGGGACTTTTTGTTCAAGTGACCCTCGTGTTCATGCGCACGTGATGTGTCTCCAAAATCAAGCACTGTTTAATAAATTAATGCTTTAAATGTACGTTACAATTAGAGAAAAAATGCTGGAGTGGGCTGTTCTTAAAAAAAAACAAAAACAAAAATCACTGCCTCAGGTATTTAGTCAGAGCAACAATCTGCTTTGATTGCCTTAGCACAATGTCCCTTTGGTGTTAAATATTATATGCCTGCTTTTGTTTTTGCATGTTTGTTTAGCTCTTGTGCTTTTTGTTCAAATGAAATTAGTTCTGACATGCCTCCAAGCTATTTAAAAGTACTGGATGAACACTGAACTGCTAAAATCCAACAGGTTCTTGTTGACTTTTGTCTCTATTTCAAACCTGATTTATAGTGTTGGCAAACACCTCCCCACACACAAAGAAAGGGTGGAAAAAAAAACCTACATCTTTCTATAGTGTAGACTTGATTTTACTTAAAACCCCCCCCTGCTTCCTCTCAAGATTAAATGCATTACTTTGTTATGACAGCTGAACCCTCCTGTGAAGCAGTGAGTTATACCGAGCAAATCCAAAAGTTTAGATTCTGAGGCAAACTACTCTGTGGTTGTAAGCCGGACTCATCTATTATTTGAATTAGGCTGCCTGGAGTTAAAAAAAAACAAAAAAAACAAGTGCAGACAGCATTTAAGAGAGGAAAGAGTGAGGCAGGCAGCTGGTCCAATGTTTATACAACTTGTTACCATAAGAGGTGTGAATTAAATGGCTCTGAGATGCTGCGAGCAAGTGAGATTTAAGGCATGCTTAACAAATGAAATCAAACTGTCAGAAAACTGCAGGTCCTAGCCCGTTAAATTAAGTGATTGTTCATCAGCTGCCCATGTAACGGCGACTTTTACAATCACACCCAAGCAAAAAATAAAGCACAAGCCTCTCCCTCCAAAAGGGAAAGAGGTTTGCTCTAACATTCGCATACTGGATGGAAACATTTCTTGCTGTTTTTTGTTTTTACCAAAAACGCACTCAGGAAATCGCTATTGCAATAAATCTAGGATGACCCTATCAGGGGTGATATTGTATTTCATTTCCTCGGAGTGAAATACTGATCCTGGAGATTCATGTGACTCCGGCTCATTTCAATTTCATGTTCTCTCATGATTCAAAACTTTCCAGCTCCTCAGTATTATTAAAACAGCATATTGTTACGCAATGCTATACAGACTTCTATATCTGGTGCACTGTACAGAGATGGAAAGGCTGCATGTTGCAGGGATAGTGGCAAAATGCTGACAAAACTTGTATTGGTGAGTATGGGGGGAAAAAAAATGAAACCGGAGGAATGCAATGATTTATCCACCTGTGTACGGCTCCCCAATCTGCCAATCTGTAGGAAAATCCATTTAATCCAGATGATGAACCCTGCTTTATTTCTCCAAATACTTAGAGTTGGGCAGAATTACCACGCAAGACTGATATTTCAGATTTTTTTCTCTCTCTCTCTCTCTCTCTCTCTCTCTCCCTCATGCTGTGCTTGTTCTCGTCACACAGATTGACCAGTCATCTGTGAATCTCCCATGGTTTAGCTGATAATTCATGATCGTCCTGCCATGGACCCGCAGCATTCAATATGAATTATAAAATGGCAAGCCAAGCATATCAATGGATGACAGACTGGATGTGTATGGCCCGGGGCCAGAGAGAGAAGTGTTAGAGCACAATAGCTTCCCCCATTCAGTCAACCCCAGAACTGGAAATACCAGTGTGGCACGAGGGAGGGTCTTCCGTCAGCACACGGTATGGCGCTGCTTGAGACAAATGTTGAGCTGAGACTTATTGTTAACCTTTACAACTTTTTGGGGGAGAAACACAGGCATGCTGGTATGCTCAAGCGTGGAATATTTCACAATAAAAAAAAAAGCAAAAAAAAAAAAATGAAAAAAGAAACTCCCTCAGAGAGATATGTAAAGTGTGATTCCAGGGCAGCAGGAGGGCTCGAAAACCAACAGAAAAAACAGACTGGAAAATCTTCTCAGCAATCTATTGCTGCCTTTTGCATTTTCCCCGTACATGATTCTTGTGTCTACTGACTGATAATTCATATTGCATATTAATGTCTTTTATTCACACACTCTGCCCATGCTGGAACATTTGGTAGGACCTAAACAAACACTGCCTCTTTCCTCTGATCCCCTTCTCTGTGGACATGACACAGCCATCAAAAGTGAACCACTTAATCTTTTACATTTCCCTCTTGTGCAGTATTTAGATACGAAGACCGACGTGCCCGCTAGCCTTTTGGCATTTTAACACAACAGCCAACTGAAAGTGTCAGCACTGACTGCACAATATAATCCCCCCCTAAATCAGGCTTTCTTTACTTTAAAGCCTCAGATAACAGCTCTCATTCCATCACAGCAGGTATGCGCCCGTGCACTCGCCCCACCTTTGTGTCCGCTGCCATTGAATCTGGTCATCTTCTCTCGTATCTACAGACTGGGCGGTCTGAGACATCTAAAACAAATCCGATACCTGCCTGACCTAGTTTATTCTAGCAGGAGCATCATTTTATAGATTGGTTATATAATGGCACGCAGATGTGGAAGAAACGGAGTACAAATAATGAGAACAAGGAAGAGCATATATGTAAAATTTAGTGTGATGTTTCTCTGCTTCTTTATACCGATTTAAAATATTAAAACCATAAAAATTTTACATTATTTAAATTTATAATTATAAAGACGTTCATGAAATCAAACCCCTATTTTTGATACTACGTAGAGTGCATTTTCTTCCCACATTAGTCATTCAGTGTATTTGAATCCACTAATTACATCTTCCTATCGTATTTTTTCATTGTTAGTGGCTGAGTCCGCCATCAGAGCACATGATTAAAATTGTCCACCTACGCATGAGGGGTCTGCAGGAAATGGTGCATACATGTAATCCAGTGTTACTGTTTATAGTTTTATCTCACTGATATCAGCTTCACCGTTTAGTTTCAACGCTCCCACAGCCGGATCAGAGATGCTAATGCAAACCAAACATCTCCTACTGCGGCTGCTTCCCATTAAAAATGCTAAACTGGTGATGCATGGGGCGGCTTTTATTGAAAAAGCAGTCACAGGAAGCCTAATATATGCCTGTTTGTCACTGACGCTAATGCTAACTGTGACTGTTCATTAACAAAAACGAATCTACGAAATGAGAAAACAGCCATTTTTGAATCTCCAACACCTCAGCAAGGTATCCAGCTTTACTGCACCCTGTTGTTTTGTGGGAAACGTACTTGCACCATGTGCACCAAGAAATGTGATTGCAGCTGCTCATGGCATTATGGGAAAGAAAAAAAAAAAAAAAAGATTTATTAACTTTTATTTAAACCTGTACTAGCTGACCTTTTACTGACCTTTTAAGTTACTATGGTGAAGCTGGAAGCAGACAGTTGCTAATTTACACATCAAGCAACATTATCATTCATTTTGAGTCATGTTTCTGGCCAGCAGGCAAATGTAAGTACAATATTCACTCTCCTTTTAGCTCTGTTTTTGGTCCCCTGGTATTTGGTTCTTTTACTGCTATATGTTACACTATGTTCACCAGCTTGTCTCTGACTGTATCTGTCTTCTGCTTGCTGGTGAGCAGGTAGTCTATGGTGTTTTTTTGTTTTGTTTTGTTTTTTTTCTGTTTTTTCTTTAGCTTTTTTTCTCTGAATACAGCTGCCTGCTGCTGCTGCTGCTGCTGCTGCTGTTGAAAACCATACTACAAGAGCAGAGACAGTGAACTAAAACAGAAATAATATTATTTTTTTATTCTAGCTCAGTACATATACAGTGGGTCACCCATCTGTATGTAGCAGTGTGTAAAAATTGATTAATGTCAAAACAGAGACCTGACTGGGGTTCATTCTTCCCACTGGATGGAAAAGTCAATACCAAGAGAGAGAAAAATCGCTTTCTTTTCAGGTATGTCAACGAGTATTTCAAAGAGTGAGGAATGTTTTGGGTGAATACGATAACCTGATTATACTCTCTCCTGGTGAGGGACAGAAGGTAATTATCAAGCAGAGCTTTCATTGCAGGAACTCTGATGGAAATGTAGATCATAAGCGCTGGGATGCAGGCCCTCAGGGCTGGACAGGCTGAAGGTGAGTGGCATGTGGATAGAACCAGATATTGTTTTCAGACTGACACACACACACACACACACACAAACACACACACACACACACACACACACACACACACACACACACATTCCATTATTGATGGATAGGCAAATATGCATTCTTAGGCCTGAGAGCCCTCACATCAACTGAAACCCAAAACCAGGACCTTCTGCATACCAAAGCAGTATTCCTCTTTAAGAAATTCAACTAGACTATTCAACTCAGTTTCTAAGCGAGGCAAAATCAGAGGGCTATTCTTCAAATGCCTCACAAAGACTCTTCCATATTATCTAAAATTGCTAATCTACAAAAAAAAAATGCATCTCTGCTTGAAAGAATGCTGGGACAGCCTGCTCCATAGCGATCTGTCTTTATTAACAAATTGTACACTACAGCCGGAACCGGAGTAGAACTGGAAGAGAAATGTATCACAGACCAAAACAGCAAGAGAGAGTAAAAAGGCAAAACCCAAACTGCAAAGGAACTCCCCATAATAATGTGCCTCCACATCTATCTGTAATCAATGCTTGGCACACAAGCATGTGATTTTGGGTTACTTTGTTTCCCCAGCACAATGGGACTGAAAAGGGAAAAAATGTAATGATCATCATTAAGCAGGCATACCAACATCAGTGGTTTTGATGGGCCTTTAACAGACGGGACTGTTTTGTGACAATACTTGTAATTATAGCCAAATGTACTAATCAAAAGTGAGGGAAGAAACCGAAAAAGAGCCCTGGGATGTCATTGCAGATAATTAAAAGCACTGACACATTCTTTCCCGGTTTGTCACTCTGGCGCTGAATCAAGTGAAGTGCTCTGCTTTTGATGGCTTGAGGTGTACTGGCTGATCAGAAGGATCAGATTTAGGTGCAAATAAAAAATGCATCTGTTCTCTGTGCTTCAAAGTTTACCCAGACAATCCATTATGAAGCTCATCATACAGAAAAGATACAGTTATGATCCTTTAGCGGAGGGACTCTGACACAATGTGTGAGTGTTGCTCAGGAAGTGAGGAAATGTGTCAGTGAAAGTGTCCATGGGTTGCCAGGAATATTCAATGAGTTCGGCATAAAGTGTTTGAAATACCATTTTCAAACTCCAAGGGTAAAAGCACTGAAGAAGAACTTGGCAACCTTGCTGCATAACAGCTCTTCACTTCTTTTGTGTGGCCACAACAATGTGTGCTAATAAATTCAACACATTCATAAGCAGAATAATAAATAGCTTCTTGAAAAGTTGACCAAAATCACATTACAAACTACTTTCTGACACGTAACTCCATGGTTACCCACCTTGTGAACAGTGAAAGCAAACAAGAAGGAGCAAGAGGCAGTGAAACACTGGACACCTCCACAGTGCAGAGGCCATTGTGCGCTGTGTGCAAACAATCCAGGAGCCTGCTGGCTAATAATAGTCGTTCAACGTGTTGCAGCGGGAGGGCAGAAAGCTGGAGCGATGTCAATGATCAGTAGTTCTTGGAGAAGGATCACCAGTCATCTTCTCATCTGGAAGAAAAGAAGAGAAAAGAATGTGAAAAATGGAGGAAATGGATGGTCATCATTAGCATCCGCACAGCCTCGCCTTTGCTATTGTTGGTTCGGTTTTTCCTCTGGCTTCTACTCGTGTGCGCTGCAACACGAGAAGTCATGTGCAGATCTGAACACCCGGAAAACAAAACTCCTGACTGCTGTTTGATTGAGTAAACAAAAGCATTTTTTCAAAGAAATATCAAAACTTTGTTCCCCCAGTGTTTATGAGGGCACCGGCAAACAAAGCAGATAGCGTGCCTGGTGCTCGGCACTTATTCAGCACTCAGCTGTGTGTTACAACTGAATGTTTACACTGCCTCATTCTCCCACTCTTCCCTGTTCCACCTTCCCCATTTACTCCCCAGATCCCCGCGGCAGAATGCTCGTCGCTCCGGCAACACGTTCACACAGGACGCCATTAGAGACACGTCTGCTTTGTGAGCTACTTTTGTCTCCTTCCTTATCAAGGGGTGGCAAAAACAGTCCTTTGTCTGCAAAAGCAGCAAAAGGTTAGAGCCTGAGACAGACTAACGCACCAGACAGATAAGCTGCTTACCAAAATCAAACACCGAGGAGGGATGTGTTGTGTCATATGTGAAATGCCACACACAAACACACACTGGCACACACAGACTCTCATATGCATGCCTGCACAAAGATATAGCCAAGGACATGCACACTCCTGCCGATGTGGACACACATGCAGGGAAAGCATCCACACACCCACTCAAGCACACACGCATGCGCACACACATGCATGCACACACACACACACACGCACACGCACGCACGCACACACACACACACACACACACGGAGAGACATATTGTATCTTGTTTATTCTCTTGCGGTTGCTATCCAGCATCTCCCCAATGCACACGCACACACATATGTAGCCACATGGTACACAGGATCAGTCACTTGGTAGTCGTCGCTATGCAGAGGAGAGTGAATGTTTCCCATTTCTGAATGCCGCTCCTCCAGAGCCACCCGTCAACCACCCTGATTATTTTATAATGAACCTAAATTTGAGCAGCGGAGCAGTCAGCTCTGATCGCTCTCCGGGCCTTGCTAATGTGGTTGGATATTTTTGGCAACATGAAAACCCACAAAACATGGGAAGCTTTCACATTAGCATGCTGAGTAATAATTTAAGTCACTATTGGATTCATTCTATACATGACCAATGCCTGGTCGGGGCATAACGCTTGAATAAAAGCCCCACTGGATCTCCACCTAGCCTGACGCAGCCTGAGAGTATTTATTTTCATTTGAGGTCACCCTGGCTGAGCGGTTGTGCAGCACAGTCTGTGCCAAGGAAACACACATGCAGCTAACTTATAATTTATCAGTTAAACTTGGGTGGTTTTATAGGAATTGTGGTTTTATTTGTCTTCCATTTGTTTATCTTCCAGTGGCGCCGAACCAGATCAGATAAGACCAAACTGGAGAATACTTGCTCCCCTCCACGGGAAGTCTCACCCCACGTGTACTGAAGCAGCTTATACTCTCAAGTCCTCTAACAAGACTGCCACCAGTTCAATATTGGGCTGAGCTCCAAATCTCCAGGGACGCATGTGACTTCTTCCTCAGCCATTTATCATCCCCAAATATGAGGCCTGGGGCCATGGGGTAACCATAATGGTGTTTGACAGGAGGAGATTGGAAACTGTTGGGGGGACATCCCCCAGCCGCTCTGGCCTGCTGGGCATTCTGAGCCACTCAGCCCCTGCAGACACCAGGGGCGAGAGCCAGCCAGGCCGCACGAATGAAGTCTCGCCCTCAACACCCCGGGGTTCTTTCTCCTGATCAGCCGTCGCCCCGCTGAGTAACATGTCTCCTTTCTCTCTTAAGCTGGTGGAGGACACAGCCATGCTCATCTTCCCAAAACACTGTTTTGTTTGGTGCTATTTCTGCACTGAATTGGTCTGGACTTGAGATAAAAGGATTAGGCGATTAACATTAAGATGCTTTACACAAGTACTGACAGATGAATCATAATTTCACATCAGGGGGACAAGGGGGGTGGGGGTGGAGGGGTGACGGTTGTGGGGGGGCTAAGATGTTCTCAAGCAGAAAATGGTTTGAAGAGGTATGTGAGGCATCGTTAACCCCTCACAGATTGTGTTGAGGAGTTATCTACAGTGAGCACCCCACCACCACCACCACCACCCCACTCCTAAAGCCTGGGAATTGAGGTTACTTGTTACTCGGCCAGTGATTTTCACATAATGATTATCATGTTCCACTGAGGAAGATCTGTTAAAAAAAAAAAAAAAAAAAAAGAGGTACACAGTTATGAATATCTGTCACCACCTACACCAAATCTAATGAGCTCAAACATGTAACATACACCATAAGACCACTGACTAATTAAAAGTTATTCATTTTCATCTGCGCCTTGAACTCCTCTTCCTCCAAAAATATAAGAATACATATTCCCTCGGGTTTTCTCTTTCTACTAACAGTATATCTTTCTGGAAACAAGACAAAGAAACCCACCAATGAAATGAAAAATGGTACGCAAACATCCACAACATCTGTTTTTCTTTTGTCTCCTATGCATACGCAGTGGAAACCCAAGGAGAGAAATCTATCATCAGTTAAGATAATGGAGAAAATCACAGTCCACAGCAAATTTTTCACATCAGCTTGATAGAAATAATAAGCAAGCATTTAAAAGAGGACGGCAAGCAATTAAAACATAATTAAAATAAATGGATAGAAGGAGACAGCCCACATGTCTTAACATGAAATACAAGGCTGAGTGCAACAGCCGGCTGAATGAATGTGAGGCTCCTTTGACAAAGCTTGTGTCTGCCTCACTCACAAGCTGGAGAGGAGTCCGGTGAAAGAGAGAGTGAGAGAAGGGGGGAGTTTGGGAGTTTGTAAGCCGGGTGGGACTAAATGGATGGGAGAGGGAGAGCAGAGGAGGAGAAGAATGGAAGGGGGAGAAAGAAAGGGGCGGCGGGGTCACCGGGGAGGATTGACAGCCTGTGAGTATGGCCTGACCTCCTGGGTTCGCCTCCAAGTTTTCTCCACAGGCTTAGAGAAGACAAAAATAAAGCCCAGGAATGTTAATTTATTTTCAATTGTCAACGCCGAGAAGAGAGAGATAAAGAGCGCATACATACATATCAAGTAAGACTGGAACAAAACTAATGCGCAAGTCCAAGTGTAAGCTGAAAACCTACAAGTGAAATAGAGATCTGGCTCTGTTGAGTTGCATCTTGCCAACACAATGATTCCTCTTCCACTCTTTGAATAACTACTAATTTGGAGAACTTTCTGCCCCGCCCCCATGCCCTACATTCAGGACAAAAAAAGACACACATGTGAGAGGGGAATTTCAAACATCAGAAAATGGTTGATGGGCAAGAAGTGGGAGACAGGAACTGCGGGAACTAAGAAAACACAGCCTGCAGACACTTTTTTTTTCAGTACTCGGTGCACCCTGATGTTCCCAAGAAACTCTTTTGTCATGACAGTCCTGTCAGGGCTGCGCTTTCAGCCCCTGCAGGGACATGATGTCATTTCCTTGGCTCCATCACTGATGTAGAGAAGTTGCCATCAACTGCCAGAAACAGAGATGGGATAAGATATATGACTATTAGGATAACAAGGTTATAAACTGTGGTTTACAGCTGTACACACTGAAACAGTGAGGACTTTTCTGATGTTTTTATAGCTGGAACTATTAGTCAATTAACATAATTCGTTCCTCAAATGGGTATATTTTCTGGTTTTCTTAGTTTTCTATGATAGTAACATTTATATTTTGGGCTATTGGACTATTTTTGGACATTTTGATTTATCAATACTCGTCTTGATTACAAGTAAAAGTGGTTTAAACCTTTAAGAGCAACACAGTATCCCAAAGCAAAACTTGCTTTGTTCCATTTCACATGTACAGTCTGCTGCAGTGTTTGTTTTAGGGCTGCAACTAATGATTATTCTACTGATTATTTTCTCAACTAATAGTTTGGTCTAAGAAATATCACAAAATAGTGAAAAATGTCTATTACAGTTTCCCAGAGTCCAAGGCGACATCTTTAAATGTCCAAGGATATTCTTTCTTTTTTTCACACTCGACTAACAAAAAGCAGTCAATATTCACATCTGTAAACAGTGTGAAGGTTGTGACCAGAGTTTTTTTTTTTTTTGCTTTAAAAATGACTGGAACAATTAATTAGCAAAACAGTTGCTGATTCATTTCATGTCAAATGACTAAATACTGTTTTCTGATGCAGTTAGCTGCAATCTTTTGGGGATTTTCGGCTGTCACACTCAGATCTTTAGGAAAACATAGTTTTGGATTCATTTCCTCTAATCCAGTGTGTCCTACTTTTTTCATCATAATTACTGCTTGATTCAATGCCTACAAATAATTTATTTACAGGTGTTTTTTTTTAAGGCGGTTAATAGATCAGAGAACTTCTGTTTAGGACTGGGTTGGAATGAGTTCCTGTAGCATTTCAACATGCAGAAGTCCAGTTCAAGGTACTTCAGCTACAGTTTTTATGTCCTGTTTTCGTTTTAAGATAAATGGCTCTAGATTAAAAGGAGACCTTGGAAAAAGAAACCCCCTTTTAAGTTCAAATGTTCTTCAGCACAGCTCAAAAAGCCCAAACAGAAAACCCCCTGAAAGGTGCAATGCTTCACTATTTTGTTGAGAGCGCACAACAGTTGGTGTGTTCAGCGGCTCTTGGCCAAATGATTGAGGCAGTAGATAAGATAGAGTGCCAGCGGGCAGATGGACATAGTGAAACGGAGAAGGGTGAGCAAAGAAGCTTATTTAAGTGAAGAGAACAAAGAAGACCCCTGCTGAACAACCAGGTTAGTGTCAAGCAAAATGAGGAGATGGTGGTGTGTTCAAAAGGCGCTGTGTGGAGGAGCAGACACCCGGAAAAAGGGTAAAAAAAAAAAAAGAAAAGAAGTGGATGTTTCTGTCGAGGTTTGTAGCTGAAATCACTTGTCAACGGGATAATGAAATCTGCCTAAAAAAATCACTCTGGTTATTATCTCCGTCTAGTTCATCAATCAGTCGTTAGATTGTGTGGTTTTTTTTTTTTTTTAGGAAGATGTAGCTTTGGAGCGGTTCAAATGAGCCAGTGTGTGCTACTTATTTCATCATCATTACTGCTCGCATTTGAGAAGATGCAAACGGCGCATGTTTGGCATTTTGATAACCAATACATAATCAAAATTGTTGCAGATTATTTTTCTCAACTGATTTCAGCTGACTTCATCATAGACAATCGCTGGCTGTGGATACACATATGTTTTTGAATTCTACAATGGAGCTAAAAATACATAAAAACATGGAAAGGAAAAACTGACTCATTTAACGTTTCATTTAATGATATTCAGCTACAGGCTGCTCTTGAGCTCAGTAGCCATTTCTGCTTGGCATTGAAATGAATAGGCTGACCTCAGAGCAGTTGGTTAAGCAGTGGGGTCACCGGAGAGGAACAGAGAGCAGCTCGACACTGATACAGAAAAGAGAGGTTTTTCCTTTCAATCAGTCTCTTCATAAATTTACTGAAAGCCTCACTTCTCGCCTCCGCCACCCATAAATCTAGCACTCCCCTGCATGCGCTTCATTCACACACACAAACACACCCACACACACACACACTGCTCACCTCCAGCTCAGTCCAATGTTAAAGCACATTTTTTACAAGGGAAAAAAAACCCATAATTGACTTAGCAACATCACCCCTACATAGACTCCCAACACACACACAGCAAATTCATTCAACCCTTCAACACATTTCCAGCAGGAGACGTGTTGATGTTCACACCTTCTAGGGAAAACTGTACTGACACGATGTTAAATTTTTACACATAGCCCCATTCAGAGTGCATTAGTTTTCAGTATAATGTGCGTAAAGTATCCACTAATACGTAACATCTGTGATGTTAATGAACAACATGCAGGCAAGGAGAAATCTGTGTAATCAGTCTCCAGCATTACAGAGCTCCATTCATGTGCTGCCATTGCAACAAAAATGTATTACAATAATCAAACATAATTTCCGCAACTGACAGCAACTTGTTTAAACAATGACAAAGTAGCAAAGGAGAGGAAATGTTGCATCTGGACTGGAGTGATCTCAGTTTGGGGCTAAAGCCAGAAAAGTGTGTGGAGCCCTTCTCCCCCCCCTCGCCCCGAAGGAAATGACACATTATTTGCAAACTATCTCAGGGCTGTCATTTCGGATGGGACTAGCTGAGGGGTTTATCAGAGGTAATTTCTGCTGGGCGCGGGAGGTCCCAGATTTGGCCGGGCACTAAAATCCGCACAAAGTTACTGACATGGCAAGATTCAGATGGGGCTAAAATTTACAGACATGCTCCATTTTTGATTACATTCCCCCACCTCCCCCCGCTGTAAAAACTAATCCCATCCAAATGGGGCTTATGACATAGTGCTACAATGACAAAGTGACACGTTTGTTGGTAAAAGCAAAGAGCACCAAGTTTTCACTTAGAAATATATGCAAATTCAGCAAACACAATTAATCCTTAAGGGGAGAGTGTAGTAGACAGTGTAACCGAACAACAAATCTGAACTGTGACAAGGGGGCGTGGATTTGGTTTCAGCAGTGACGGGGAACACGTGAAGGCTAAGGTGCCGTTTCCTGTATTTATAGATTTATATCAATCAACACAATGCAACACTAAACAACAGAATATTCACACATTATTTTGGAAATTTGTTATTAAGCTTTCCATGTTCGTGGTGGGAAGTACTAGCTGTGCTATAGCAATAGTCACTATAGAGACCTCATACTAGAGTTATGCTTGGTCAATTAATCAAAAAGTCAAGAAATATTGACAAGAAATGAATAAGAAACTAATTTGATAATTGATTCATCATTTGTCAAGTAAAAATGCCAAATAAATTCTGGTTCTACTTTGAAAATGTGCAAATTTGCTGCTTTTTCCGATCTTACATGAATATCTGAGCTGAAACTGAATATCTTTGGGGTTTTGGACCAAAACCCTTTGAAAAACATCAGCGTGGGCTCAAGGACATTGTGATTTTTCACTGATTTCCTAACATTTTATAGGCCAAATTATTAAGTGATAATCATGATTATTAAGCTCACTCAAATTAGCTTCGGATAACACTCATATAACACTTACTACAATTCATCCACATCTGCCAGGAATATAAGCATCTCCATTGCCTCCTTGTATTTCAGCCACACAGCTGTTATGTCACCCAAGTGTCTTGTGTCACATAGTAAGACTTTATTTTTATCAGAACATGAACTGTTAAGCAGATATTTCACATCATCCAAACAAGCTGCTGTGCCTCTCCTGACATCCGGATTTACACTTCATGCTCAGTGCATTTTCCTGTTGATTTTAAGAGGCTATTTAAAGTTATACGGCCTCTTTGCCACAGAGACAACTTCATGGCTCCCTTCACATATACGCTGATACATTCATCCTCTTGGTTTCGGCTCCCACGAGTGGGTTAGTTTGAAGTTTTATTCAAATTAAAGCACATTTACTGTCCAAACTCCGGTCTGCTTCACATTACCTATGCATGATCAGCAAACGGGCCGCATTCCAACTGTGGACGGTTTGTGTGGTCTCAATTCATTCAGTGTCTGAAGTGACTGACATGCATTAATTCGCCTTAATTCAGGGCTGTCATGTGGCCTCAGAGGCAGCGCGATAGCCATCAAGTTTTTGCATGAGAATTTGTTAAATGACGTGAGTACAAGTTCGGTGAGTGAGGCCCTAAAACGCAAAGGTCACGGTCACTAATCACTTTACCGAAGGGCTGAAATCACTACAATAATATCAGTAAGACTATTTTCCTGATAGCAGCAGACTAGCACTTCAACAGCACATTCAACTACAGCCTCGAAAATGACATGGAGCTGAATTATCCCCTCCTTCAAAAAACTGAACATTATAACCTTCATGAAGGTCGGATTTATTGCAGGGCCAACGTATTCAACTGCATTTGTTTTAGCTACGTATACTGACTTAACTGGCATGATATAACAAGTTAATTGATTAATCAGTCATTTAAAAGCAGTATTGCCAAATATTTCCTTGTTTTAGCTTCTGTAATGTAAGAATTTCTGTTTCACATCATTGTAAACTGAATATTTTTGGATTTCGGACCGTTGATCTGACAAACAAAGCCATTTGAAGACATTCCCTTGAAATTCTGATTGTAACTTTTCACTATTGTAACATGCAACATATTTTAGACCAAATAATTAAACAATTAATCAAAAATAAATAAAAATAATAATCATTACCCACAAGCCCTGATATGGAGCAAAATAACTGTGTTCTAATATTATGTATTAAATCAGGCGAAACTCTTTACACATGTAAAACTTGTTCAAACGCATTAATTTGAACTTGATTAGAATCGTTAATTTGGATAAAACTGCATTTTGTAAAACAGTATCAGAATATGCCACAATTCACTGCAGTCTATGTAATATTGGATAATTATCATTATTTACTTTCCACTTTGCAGCCACGCAATACATGACAAATACCATATGAAACTGCAAATAAAAGGATTCATTAAATGCCAACACATTCATTTGGAAGAGCTATAGTGAGTAAAAAACCCTTTTAATAACTAAATATCAAGACACTACCAAGCGGTAGGTCTGGCTTCGCTAGCTTAAGTCTAGAAGAGTGTTATTTTCTTGCACAAGTAAAGTCTCTGGTTATATGAGAGGTTCAGGAGGTAGAAATCAACTCCACACTCCACTCTGCAGGATTTCCCATGATGTTAAATGATGTTTAGATCTAGTGACGGGGGGAAACCTTACCAGGAATCTGATTTAATTCATGAAACCACCGCAGCACCGGGCGCAGCTACAGTAGTCCTGTAAAAATTGCCTCATATACCTCAGCCATTACAAAACCGTGTGGAGTAATCGTCAGTCCTAATGAGTCCCACGAGATGGCTGCCAATACTATTATGGACCCACCACCACGTTTTAACAGTCGACGGCAGACATCTTCTGGTTTTCTCTGCAGGTAAACCCATCAGGATGCAGGAAGAAAGTGTGAGAAACGTTGAGCGTCGTATTATCTTTTTTCAGTTTTTTCCGTCGTTTGCTTTTTACATCAGGTAACCTACTGCATCTTTATGACTCAGCCTCAGATGAAAGTGTTATTAAGGGCATCTGCATCAATACCTGCTTTGTAAAAGAGGTGATATATAGCTGAAGATTTTCTTTTTTTTGGGGATGTTTCTGAGGTCACAGTTTTATTGTGTTTACCAGGTATCCTCATAGGTTTCTGTGTATCTGTGTCAGTGAGATTTGATTCACAGCCACTCTTCTCTTTTGAACTTTAACACTTTTTCAACGAATCAAAATAGAAACAGTCGTCAAGTACTGAAAGATTCATACTCTCCCTTAGTTATTAGATTTGAAAGTTTCTGATGTAAAGCAGTAGCTTTCTTTTGGTCTCTACCAACTCCTGGGGGAAATGTCTGTCTGCTGTTTGGGGCGGCCGGTTTATCACTAAAAACAGCTCCTTGCTGCAGCCCAAAATCACACTGCGAGAACAGTGAAATGAACCAAAACATTAAACTTGGTAGATGCTAAAAAGTTTCATAGAACTGTGGGAAACTGCAGATTTGTATGATTTAGCTTCATCGCTATGTACGACCCCTTTCACATCACAAGTAGTCATCTGAGACATTGTTACATAAAAATATTGATTAGTGCAGCTTTAAAATGGTTTAATATTCCATCGGCAGTACAGAACCCAGCGCTGTGTGTGACTGTCAAACTGTTCCCACAGCCACCTTTAATTACTTTAGTTTCTGTGGCCAATATGCAGCAATTCAAGTGATGACTATTCATAATTTCAGGCTAAAATGTGGTGATTAGCTCTTTTGAGGCTGAACCATAACTGATCATCGCACTAGATACTATTCACCACAGAAGCAGCTGAAATTTAGTTATATTTATTAAAAAAAAGAAAAGAAAAAGAAAATAAAAAAAAGGCAAAAGAGAAAATAAGGTTGTGTTTGATGACCTGTTAGCAGTGGCAGTGAATGTCTGTGTGTGTGTGTGTGTTTGGTGGGTGTGTGTGTGTGTGTGTTGTGGTGTGTGTGTGTGTGTGTGTGTGTGTGTGTGTGTGTGCATGTGCCCTATGTTTTGGGAAAATTAAAAAATATTCTGTGAATGTTTCAGAGAAAGCTGCAAAATAGTATTAAGTTCATGATGGTAATCCAGTTTATGGGCTGCAATAATTACAGAAAACAGGACAGTTTGGACCTGATTATGTTGACTCCACGTTTGTATTTTTTTTAATGAATTGAATTTATCTAAAACATCATTTTAAAAGCTTCATAATGCTGATGTTGCACAAGTCTGTTCAAATCTAACAGCATTTATTACAGGCTGATTATTCTGAATTACTGCTCTGATTAGAAAAATCCTTCTCTAGAGATGCAATATTTCACCACGGCTTAAAATATCAAGCCAATATCTTTTAGCCATATTGCCCGGCTCTACCATTTGGCTGTATTGAGTTGGAAATGAGCCATGGACTTAATATGCACACACGCGCTGTAGGCCTGGATGGGTTTCGTGCTTATTTTCAATTCAAAGTCATTTTTTCTCAGTGTTGGTTTCTATTAATTTGTCCACCCACTCTGTCAGTTTCTTTGGAAACCAAAACACAGGCATCAATCTGCAGCATTTCCAGTGGGAAATGGGAGCTGGCTGGACTTGTTTTTCTTGTTTCTTTGTACATAATTACTTTCCTGTTCTTTTCCTGTCTTCACCAGCACAGTCTCAGCGTTATTATTTAAGAGTTACTACCCCTGATTCAGCTGTAAACCACTTCATTTTCATTTTGAAAGATGGACCGCTGCAGATTTACCGGTGGGCCTGAAATGTGTCTTCCTTTATAGCAGATAGACTCATCCCTGCTGTTACCAGAAACCATACTTATAAGGACTCCTCAGCGGGGCAACATGAGCTATAACAAGTCAAATTGGACAAAAATATAACATAATTACACAACATAGTCTCTAAAAAATTAGATAAGTTTACAAAAAACATGGGTCCAATCTTGGAAGCCAGATTTCGTGGCTTCAACACACCAAATCTATGAGAGTCTGACAAAAAGTTAAATCATTTTCAGGGTCAAACGTAGTGATTTTTAGCTAACAACATCCACATCTCTAAATAAATGTTAAAATTGGAATCCAAAATGTAATTTAAAGAACAATACAACATGCCAAATTATACGCTTTACCAGTATTTCCATGAGTTTGTTCTGCTCGCCATTGTAATGCAAACTGGAGGGCCATACAAACGCATAGAGAATGAATTGGAACAATGATGAAAGTGCGTGCTATACGAATCAGGACAGCTGTCAGGGAGTACGGGTGCATTTAGCAGTTAAGGACGGATATTACTGAAATGCAGCTATGAGTGCAGCAGACAGGGACCCACACGCAACCATTCTGCGTCTGCAGCATGTTACACAGGTTGTCATTCAGGGTCGAAGGAGCAGCTAATACCTCCGTTTGACCGTTTAAAAACGGTTTCTGCCTCCAAGAAATGTTCATGAATACTGTTCATGCGAGGATATAACAACACAGAGGCTTCGTATATCTGGGAAAATTAAAAAGAGAAACACGAGTGCACTGCATCATCAATTTTTACCTTTCCTTGATCGATCGTTTAGTCTGTAAAACATGAGCCCAATGTGATATCTTCTCGTTGTTTCTTGTTGTTTGATTGGTTCGTTTCATTAGTCCGACCAACAGTCCGAACCTCAAAGATATTCAGTTTACAACGCCATAAAACAGAGAAAAGCAGAAAATCCATCCAGAAGCCAGAGAGTGGATGGTGTTCTTACCAAAAAAGTGGTGGCAGATTCATTTTCTTTCAATCAACTACTCAATTAATCAACTAATCGTTTCAGCTCGAGTGCCTACAAAGTTTAATTGTTTACTAAAAACTCAAATGAATAACTATTTTGCTCTTCACCTGACAGCTTCACATCACATCACATCACCTCACATCACTGTCTGCGCCTCCTGTTTTAATAAAAGCACCTAACTTGAAACATTTGTTGCGACAAAATATTAAAATAGACGAGCCAGAGTGCTGCGTGCGCTGCCATATAAAACAACAAATATAAGCACCAAACACACAGCCACCATGCCACTTCTCAGTGCTTCAAAAGCAGAGAAAAGGCTTCTGAAGATGCCTTTTCTCTGCTTCCCTTCTGCTGTGGCTGAGCCCAACAGTAGAGTAAAGGATGCATGCTTCTTTTATTTTATTTTCAGCCCCCTGTCTCTGTTTTTTTTTTTTCCTCCTCCAGTACATCATTCCTTTGGGTGTTTGTGCGGTGTCCCTTAGTTACCGGATAAGAGACCCAGCAGCTCAGAGAGTTAAAAGCCTGCCCTGTCCCACTCATACGAACAAGACCATCAATAATTCACCCTCTTCGGGAAGCATTATCTAACAGCCTTATAAAAATTTAAAGATTGTGGGTGACAACACGGAACCATGAAGAAAGTGCTCCGTAAGAGGACACTCCAGGTGGCAACAATGTTGGCAACAGATATGTTAAAGTGGAGGCTAAGGAAACTTGTCTGCACCGCTGTGTCATCCGGCCCTGCGAGGCTGATTTAACCATAACACACAAAAGACAGACGCCTCACTGAATTAAGGGATAGTCAACGAGAAGACACATCTCCTCTCATTTCCACTGGCCCTCTGTGAGTGTCAGTGTGTGTGTGTGTGTGTGTGTGTGTGTGTGTGTGAGTGTGTGAATGACTGCAGCACAGAGGTGGAAGCGTTTGCTCGGCTGTATTAACGCCCAGGCTCATTCTCATTGACAGTGAAATCCCTCTAAGCCTAGATCAATTACACCCAGCTCTGGTGTAATTAAAATGTCCTAACAAAGGTCTTAGGAGCAAAGGACAGAAACCTACCCATTGAAAATAAGCTCAGTCCAATCTATAGCACCATCTCCAAGAAAATAGTTGAAGATTAGATTCAGGCTTTCTGCAGCGATAAGCACAAAATGTCCCCCATGCACTGCTGCTGCGCTCCAAATAAATCTTTTTTTATCCCTTAATAAGGTCAAGATATGATTTAAGATAATGTGTAAAGTACATGAGCTCATATAAAATACAATCATGCTGCTATATTTTCAATCAATGCAAGATAAACAAGAATTATGCCTGCACCTACCAGGCAGGTTGCAGTTTACATCGTGTCTGTCCAGACTCATATAATATGTGTAGTGAAGACTTTACTATTATTTCATAAAAGGTATAGTGTATTTGTGTTATGATGTCACAGTGAAGTTGACCTTTGACCTTTGACCTTTTGGATATAAAATGCCATCACTTCATCATTTTACACCACTAGACACTTTTGCCGTAATTAGCGACTTTCCCGAGAAGACATTGCGTTCACAAGAACGGGGACAGGCGTGAGCTCACAGTGATCTTGACCTTTGACCTTTGACTACCACATTCTAATCACATCATCCTCGAGTGCAAGAGAACGTCTGTGCCAAATTCGAAGAGATTCCCTCGAGGTGTTAGCGAGATATCGCGTTTCGTGAGAAAATACTCACTGATCTATAGTACAAGAAAAACAAAAAACCAAACCTGTGATTGTTTTTGTAGCCCTAACTGCTAAGAAAACTAATTATTTGTTCTCTTAAGTACATCTGATGCTTGACTGTGCTCTGCTGAGAAATGACAGAATGCTTATGAGTCTCCTAATTAAAACTCAGCAGTGAAGTGATTAGCAATCACATCTCCACTCTTCAAATATCAAGATCTGATTTGCTTGGCTGATCAACAACAAGCTTCCTTCTCTCAGTGCAACTCAAAGAGCCCGCAGTCCCCCTCTCTGTGTATTAAGGAGGCTTTTGAAATCAACACAACTCCACAAGAAAAGGCCGGAGCTGAATTTTCTATATACTTCTATGTTGCTTCGTCAGGATGCCATTTACCTTGTTTTTTTTGTTTTTTGTTTTTTTTTTATTATGTTGACTGCCAGCAATCATCAAATGGATTACACACTGCCACTGATGAACACTTAAATGTTTTTGCTTTTTACACAATAATTCATCATTGAATGAAACCAAAGTATAAAGCATCAATAACACTACATATGGCAGCCACAAAAATTAAAGTTGAAAGCTGTTCCCCGGTTGCGCCGAGGAGGGACTATTCCACAGACACAGAGAGAGCAAGATGGCTGACTGCACTGACACATTGTGAAAGCATGCCTCGCCATCCTAGGTAATAGATTCTCTTTGCTGTGCGACTCCCACCGCTTCTCATCTTCTGTGACAACGCCTGCCAATCAAAGGGCCCTGGGAACGTTCAAGGGCTTTGACAATATCTCCTCACCTTGAAAACACATTGGCTTCATCGCACGACACCAAGTGACACCAAGTAGGGCATCAAATAGCCATTAGACACGGCAGACAAAGAGCTGGCAGACTACAGGTGAACGGCTCCCTGAAAATTGGCTTTCAAAGTATTCTTTCTGTACATGAAGACACAGCAACATCAACAACAAATGCCAGCAATACCGTGGGAGGTGACATTTAAATGTTTTAGAGAAGAGGCAGTGCTCGAGAGGAGCGCCGAGCATGGGAGGATTTTTATGATCATTTACGAGAAGCCCGAGCAAAAGTGAAGTTAATGAAAGAACTTTGAAAAATATTTAATTTTGCCTTTCAATTCACTGAATAACTGGTTTTCTCGGGATGCAAATGTGCCTGTGCAGTTCACATGAAAGCTCTTAATAGAAGAATTCGAGCTGTCTATCACCTGGGTGTGGGTGTATACCTGTACCAATTTCTTTCTTTTCAGTGCAAAATGAGAAACAACAATGTTAGACTACAACAGCGAAGTGATTTACATTTTTATATAATTCATGAATACCATGAAGGAGGACAGGGGGAGATTTTGTCTGCAGTGAGGCCTGGCCTGAACCTCCATTTCCCGGATAATTATATGATACTATTTAGGAATTTGAGGAAGAGAGAAGCATTTCCTCAGTTGAAGATAGATGACCTGTCAGATACATCTAATGCCAGCACAAAGCCCTCAGCCTTTAATCTGCACACTTCCTGCGACCTGTACTGTGACAGAACCAAATAAAGCACACTATCTTCGTATTCCCCTGAGACAGAGCAGTGTCCTCATATGCTAATGTCTGCCAGTGTCGGGAGAAGAAGCTCTGAGGGCGGCCCAGACAGCTCACAGGTCAGTGCTAATCTTCTGATATATGGTGCCTAAAGACCCGGGACACATCCATCACACGCCGCCGACGGCTCCCCAACCGGGAGAGTCCTGCAACGCACCAAAGGGTTAACGCACACCCCAAAGAGACCTGTGATGATCCATCACTCAAGAACCAGCTTCTCTTTCTGAGAGGAGAGTCTTTCAGCAAGACCAAGGGGGTAGCTTTCTTAGCGGAGCCTCGGCGGCGAGTGCATATAGAGCCAGCGTGACTGCTAGACCTAAGCTCCAAGCCTCTGTTGATGATTAAACATCCATTTTAAACCAGTGGGGGAAAGTTAACTGTCATTTAGAACGCAGGAGGTGGTAGGATGGGAGAGAATATTTCTCCCTCAGATGTATTTTCTCAGTGAAAAGGAGCGAGACCATATATCCATCCATCGGGTTAACTACCCTAACGCATAATCATTCGTTCCAGTCATCTGTCTCTTTATTTTTGAGGCAAGCCACAAAATGAGTATGATGGGCTTTTGCAGTTAAATGAGAAACTCACCCCGAAGTACTTTGTTAAATAAACGAAATGCCCATTCCTTCTTTTTTTTTTTTTTTAAACACACTCCCCACTCCTTCTACTTTTTCTCCTTCTTCTGGCCAAACAAGCCAAATGTGAACAAGAGTGCAGCTTTGGTGCAGTTTCAGAATTTTTTTTTTTTGTTGTTGGTTGTGTTGTTGTTGTTGTTGAAGGCTCTTCTCCGCATCACCGCTAAATGTCACGTTTGGTGTCAGCCCCCTCAGCATCAGACACTACTTTCCAGACTCCAGACCATTTTGCAGCAACACTTACCCAGGACGAAATCCATCTTAGAGAGAGAGAGAGAGCACTGATGCCAATTTCTCCTCCGATAGCTGCCTCAACAGAGCAGAATGCATGTACCTCTCCTCCTCAGCAGCCTTTTAAGAATTTGAACAACCAGGCTCAGCTCAGCACACCACAGCATGGTTTCCACTCTCACTTTTTCTTGACTCAACAAAGTTACTACGCTGGCTTCTTTTTTTTTTTTTCTTTCTACTGCTCCTGCCCTACCCCTCCTACATATATATGACGCACAAAGCCCTGTTCTCTGGGCTTTTGTCAGAAGTCATTGCGAGAAACACGGGGAAAAAACACTGGCAGGAAATGAAGTGGACTGGTGTTAAGTCAGTGCAACAGGAAAATACAAGTTAACCCATTCATCAGAACATGCACTAAACTTCACAAATTGATGGCGTGTAACAGACTATTTCCTCTCTAGGACCGATCCAATCAGAACAGCCCCATCTACCATTATTAATCACTCCCTCTCCCCCTCCTCTCTGTCCATTTGTTTGTCCAACTTTTCACAGCAAGCATGTCACAGGAACTGAACAAGACAGCTGTCAAACCCGTCCACTGTGAGTGAAGATGGCAGGTGAGGTCCTGTTTTTTTTTCCTCTCTCTCTTTCTCTCTTTCTGTCTCTCTCTCTCTCTCTCTCTCTCTCTCTCTCTCTCTCTCTCTCTCTCTCCTTCCAGCTCTCCAGGTCCAAAACTGAAAACTTGCCCTCCCGGCTCTTCACTATAAGTTCTGTGATGTTATTTTGTCCCAACAAAGAGAAGAAGAGGAAGGAACAAGCTCTCTTCTTCTCTCGCAGGTTGTGGAGCAGTTGGCTCATGTTATTACCCTGGAGCGGGATGACCATGAAGGGGCCGCCAACCCCTGCTGCGCACCCAATGGCATTTAAATTCCCTGTCTCTGTGTAATAACATCTCACACGCCGCACTTTCTTTCGCTATTAACCTATGCTGATCCTTTTTTCAAAGTAAGGGCATGCACAAAGACAAGAAAGCGCCTTTTTTGTTTCTCTTTGTTGCTTGTTGAAAATGCATGCAAGTGTTTATTTTCATCAATTAAGATTGCAGAGAACATTAGGCCATGTATCACAAGACAAAGTAAAAAAAAAGAAAAAAAGAAGAAGAAATCCATCAAAATAAAACAGCATCTTGCCACATTCTTTCTCTGCCAAACAACAGCTGCACAGATTGGGAAATAAATATTATCTCTATGACAGAAAAACAATCAGACACCACTAGGTGCTCAGAGTCTGTCACAAAGCTTGAAAGCTCTGTCGCTTTACATCTACACTCAATGAATGTGGAATTAAACCATTTATGTTACAAGAAAGCACTTGAAAACAAATTCATTTTGGAGAATTTCAGATGTAGACTGCTGCGGCTGAAATACCAGTCAAAACGTTTAAACAGATTTTCAGCAACTTATTTATGCTTTTTTTTTTTTTTTCCTTGCCACAGTCACTAGAGAGGGTCCTCTTTCTTCTTGAAAATAAGATACAGACCTCTGTTGATGTTTTATGCTCATGCGGAGAGAAAAAAAAACTGGGGGTGGGGGGGGGGGGGGTGTTTTAATGGATGAAATCTTTTTTAACATGACCACGTCTCTGAATGGCGTCCAAGATTTCCACTAAATACACGGCTTTTGGTGTTAGATAATGGCCAACAAATTCTCCCAGTCCACACTAAATCTGGTTCCAACAAAAACACTCGCTTCTCTCTCTCACACACACACACACACACACACACACACACAACCAACTGCAGTGTCCAGCAATCCTGTGAGTAGCCTCCACCTCCACCACCACCAGCAGCAGCAGCAGCAGCAGCACTCCATCAGAACAAAACTGCTTAGAGGAAGGGGGCTGGTAGCTCAAGTTCTCCCTATTGAAATGCAGACACTTTGATATGGAAATTGGCAGTTACAAAAACCCGCTAGAATTCACACTAGCATGCATTGAAACCATTTGCGCAATGTGAGATGAGATGGCACTTCCTCCCAAGACAACACAGACAAATGGACCAAACCAGCACGTCTGGGGCCAGTGAGAGAAGGAGTGGAGGTGGAGGGAGAGAGAGAGAGAGAAAGAGAGAGAGCGGTTGAAGCAACAGAACATTGCCCCCCCCCCCCCACCCACCCACTCACCCACCCACCCCACTCACCCACCCTCTTCTCACCTCTCTTTCTTTGAATTCCTACCATCCACTGTCCCAGCATTTGTTTTCGAGAAATAGCCTGAGCTGAAATGCAGGATCTTCAAAGGGCAACATCTACATTCACCAGTACAACATCCCTCTCTATCCTACTGGAAGGGAGGAGACTTTTTGTCTGCTCTTCAAAAAATGAAAAAAAAAAAAAAAACTTATCCATGGCCAAAATACGTTCCGATTCATCTGGTAGCAAGACAATTTCTCACACTGTACATATGCCTTATGTAACATTACATTTCTCCATCTTTCCAACTGAGCTGATTTGCTTGGATTACTAAAAACTGGACTTGAAAAGTCATCATCCATACTTCCCTGCATGAAGCCTGTTATATAAGTATATGCCAAGGAAGCTCTCAGTTTCCTAACTTGTCAGTATGACTTATATAATGTTGCACCACTATCCTGATTTGGCTTTGACGGTATGGATTATGTGTAAATGTTATTTAACCTTGATATTTCAGTCAACCACAGCCGAGCTCTCCTGAGGTTTCTTGCTGAAGTCTATGTGGCCCTATTTCTAAAAGCTTCACGTGCGAATGAGATATGGTTCCCTTAGCCTGTAAAAACTGTGTGTGTGTGTGTGTGTGTGTGTGTGTGTGTGTGTGTGTGTGTGTGTGTGTGTGTTTGTGTGTATCCCATCATCACACATGGCTGGCTAGGGTCTGTGAATTATACATGCCCTGTGAAATGATCTTATTTTATAGCCGCAAAATGGAGAAGTAAATGGAGACAGTAACTGACATCCAACTACTTAGCTCCTGTCCTGGACTGGGTGGAGATGTTTGTGTGAGCTTTTGTTTTTTCACCATGTTATCACGCTGATTATCATCGCTGAATAGCTTATAAATCAACTCCCATTTGGTTTTTATAGGCTTTTGATTCCTATCCAGGACCTGCTTTGTCACGGTGTACCTCTTCAATAGAAGAATAATGCCACTTGTATCATCTTAAAACATCTTAAATGTAAGAATTTTCACCAAATTTGTCATGTGGTAGAAAATGCATCCTTTAATAGACTTTTAATTTATGAAGATATATTAACTCAAATCCACTTTGGGATGGTCCTTCTGGCCAGGAAACTTCATTTTAATTAAAAGTCTGGAGGCTCCAGACACCACAAAATAACACCATGTACTAAAGGCTATGTATTGATCTCATCTTAACAGTTTTAAACTGCTGGAGGAGCCCGTGGGCCCGTTTTCTGACATTTGCCTTATCCTATCCTGGGAGTGTAAATAAATGGTATTGATTCAGCGAGGCATAACCCAGCATCTCCCTTGAAAGACTCGAAACATCCGCTTTTAAAGGCTACTTACAGTGGTGCGCCGTGCCAAAATAGCCTATGGATCCCGGCGTGGAGTGTGAATTTCAGATCAACACCAGGAGCCCCCCTCCTCTCCTCTCCTCTCCTCTCCTCTCCTTTTTCAGAAGAGGCCCCCAGAAACTAAGCAGCGGGTCGCACAAAGACGGCTGGGGCTCGGCTGCATGCTCCACTTTCTTCACAGTGGACAGATGGTGGCAGGTATCTGCTCTTCTTCAAGCCAGTACGTCCGCGACCGGACGAATAGCTCCATGGCGAGGGGTCTGCTGAAAAGTAATGATCGTTACTTCCCCCCCCCCTCCGTCTCCTCTCGTGCGTGCACCCAGGCTCCTTCCGACGGGAGCGCTACGGATAGACTGCATAAAAAAAGGATCACTTCAAGGAGACGAGATGCGCCCCAGTGTCGTTACAAAATGAAAACTCCGAGCACGTCTCCCACACTGTCAAGTCTGTTTGAAAACCTCCAGCGGCTTGGTTCGCAGATGCAGCCAGAAGAGGGATAATATGACTTCTTTAGTCTGGCTTTCGGTGCGCTCCTGGTTGTTCCCTCTGCGCCTCATCCACACGCCGTGCAGACAGTCGGAGCTTCAGCCGGACTGGAGGCAAACAAGGCGAGGAGGAACGGCGCACCGGTCCCCTGCTCTGCAGCAGCTGGCTGTGAAGAGCGGCACGTAAAACCTGGAGCGGATCAGCGGCAGCACACGGACTGGATCCCAGTGCTAATTATGACAGCTCGCATTAAGGCTAATATTAAACCCTTATCTCGTGTGCGTTCAGATTTCACGCATGTGTGAAAGTACAGTGAAGTGCTGCTGTGTTTCTAGACTTTAATAATCCAAGTTTCACCGCATCAAAATCAGGATTCCCTGCTGTTTAATCAGCAGAAGAGTGCAAACTGTGCAAGGCCACTCATTATCAAAAACATGTTAATATAAATAAAAATGTATTTTTAATTCTCTCAGAATTTCAGTTTTGCAGGCAGGGGTTTGTACCTGGTTTAATTATATAATAAAAATGAATAAACAGTAGGCCTATAAAATAATGAGGCTGAAATGAGATTTCTTTTAATTGGGTGACTCCAAAGATATAATGAACAAAGTAGCAAATGCAAAAGGTATCATTATAATAAGAAATTCATCTTTTATCAGAAGCATTTGACCTTTTCTTTAATAAGAAGTGCTGTGTATAACAGGGTCATATGATCGTATGAGAAAAAAATCTTGTCATGTAGCTATTCTGCAAGATTAGATTCAACTACCAATTTAGCATCTAATCAGACAATGTGCAGCAAAGTGCATAAATACCTATAAAGACAACTGCACGTACAGTAGAGATGAAACAATGAGTCTATTACTCATCTACAACTATTTTTATAACTGATTAATTGTTTAAGTTTTTCAAGCAAAGAGATGCAACTATTGTCCTGCTCCAGCTTCTCAGTTGTAAGGATTTGCTACTTTTCTTTGTCTTATGTGTTAATAAATTTGGCTTTTGCAGGGTAGGGTTAGTAAGGTAGGGTTAGTAAGACAAAACAAGCACTCTGAAGATGTCACCTTTTGTTTTAGACATGTAGTTTCTAGTATTTTATAAAAAAAAATCAAAAAATTTAAATAAATAAATAAATATTTATTTATTTATTTATTATCCGTCTACTTATTAGCCTATATATATATAGGCTAATAAGTAGACGGATTAATAATGAAAATCAGGCTTAATTGTAGCATTGATGTAAAGAATGGACAATAAACCAGTGGTGGAGTATAGTAAGAAGGAATGTAGCGGTGATGTATAGGCTAGAAAATGAACAGTAACCAATGTATAGTGAATTTATGCAGCTATTGTATGTCAGGAATGTAAGTGTGATATGTACAGCATGGAAAGAACCAATAGTGTGTGCAGTAGGATGAGTCTAGCTGGGTTATAACCAGCAACCTAGTATGTAATATCTTCGGTGTGTTTATATAGACCTATACATCCTTCCTGGGAAGGAAAACAGCAGGGCTTAACCCTCAACCTTAACCCTGCAAAATATAAATCCAGAAGTCCTATAATCACACACGTGCACCTAAACTACCTGTGTATAGTGATGTTCAACCAGTTCCTCCGAGCAGATGCTGATACACGTTGGGTAAACATTCACTATCCATCCATATGTTCATGGCAAGAAATTACAATATTCAGCACCTGCTTTTGAATCTTATTCTTGTCGACATGGAAAAGCATCTGAATCAGGATTTAAACCATGATACATTACAATGCTCCACTGAATCCCTGGATAATACAGTGGAACTGCTAATATTAACATCTTCGCTGATATAGTCAAATATGTTTAATTTAATTCAAAGTCACTCACAACAATGTCACTATGTAACATCCCCTCTTGTGAATTAAAAGCATGAGATTTGGGGATAAATGCAGATTTCTACATATTAACGGTTAATTCCAAGAATGCCAGTAAGTTTGCATCAAATTTAATGTGGATTTCTCACCTCATAAGCAACTTAACTTGTGGACCTTGTTTTCACACCCCCACCCCCATGATACTGTACGTTTATGCACATATAAGACTATTTATTTCACAAGTGGAAACTTAAAGAGCCAAGAGTGTTTGCAAGTTTTATCTCAAATCGTTTCTATGTAAAATTAGTTTTTTCCGAAGCATGTTTGTATATTTCCTAATGTTCCAGACAGCCACTGGTTTCCATTCATCTCTGTACGGTATGAAAATCAGTAAACAAACTCTTTAGACTTCTTTGAGATTAATGTAGCATTTCTTCTTTTTCTTTTTTTTTTTGAAAACTGAATGCAGACTTGATTTTGACTGTGATGGGTTACACAACTCAAGGAAGCTTTGGGAGTTTGTTAACTGATTTTTATGCCATCTGGGAATGAATGGAAACCAATGGCTGGGATGGTTGAATGAATGCATTCAAATTTCTTAAACACAGCCGCATGGTTTGCAAATTGGTTAGCTTTTATGTTAAGTATACACCATTTGTAGCAAATGAGCTAAAACATGAAAAACCCCTGGTGCGAGCCCTTAATTTCACATGGAAAAACACAACTTGCAGCATAGTTAATGTAATTTTCACCAGTGAAATGTGAAAATTTTACATGTCACCTTTGTGTCCAGTATATGATGGACAGTATTAAGTATAAAATTGTGTATATGTACTGAAACAACCTGCATCATATTCATCATTTTCATCATATTGGAGCTGAACGATGTTGAGAAGTTGATATTTGGTTTTAAAACAATGTCTAACATCAGCTTGTTGTATCAGGCATCAGACATAAACTGCAAAATGTCCTTTTGGAAAGTTGTAAGAATATTATTTAACAGGAGATAAAAAGGCTAATATGTACTCACAGTGTTGACCTACAGGTGTACTACAAGTTCCCATATGGATATTTAGACAATATTATATGGATTTTTCAGACCACAGGTCAATATCTTTAGTCATTGTGTTTATACTGAATAGGAGAATAGTGTTTTGCATTTATTTATGTGTAATGTATTGCCATAGTTTCCACAGACACCTGGCTTTAAGTGAGAAAAATTATCCATGATGCAAAAAGGAATTTTCTGTTGCACGTTACACTGGCTTCTTTTCTAAACCACACTATTCCTCCTCTCTTGGTCACAACGGAAAGGGGGCAAATTGAATCCTGATTTTATGGTCGTGAATGGAGAACAGAGCTGTAACTGACTTGGCACCCCAAAAAAGATGAAACTACAAATGAGAAGACTGGAAACGATTCTGCTTTTGTCAATAGAAATTACACTTCAAAGCTGAAAGCCCATTAGGATTTTACTGTAAGCTGCAAAACATTAGCATTAAATTGCCATTTGCGAACAAATATGATATAATCTTCATGACAAACTGGACAACAGTATGTTTGTGCAAGGCAGATCTCTAATTATTTAGTCATGATTTGTTGACTGGTTGTGGATATGCCAGCTGCAGGCTACGTATTTTTTCTGTCTCGCAAAAACAGGAACAAAAGAATGAAGAAATAAATGTATTTCATAATGTTCTGATGTATTTGTCAACACACCAAGGCTATCATTAGAAGCCATTACACCCGTGATACGCCAAAGCAACGCAGCACACTACCAATTCATAAGACGTGTAACCTGTGCTGTACTACCAGCTGTGTCCTCATTGTGAGCAGTGGTGTCTCTGCACAGCCACCTTTCTGCTAAGGCAAGATGCAATTTTTGATGTGCTGTCTGAGCTCTGTCATTCAACTCTAAATATCAGGTGAAGTTTTGTGTTGTCATTTCTTAACAATCAGTGTACTGGAAGGAAAATGATCTTCCCAGCTGGAAGCAGGTTTATGGTAACATTTTCCTCAGGTTTCTAGAGTTCAGCCCCATGCAGCTTCCTTTTGAACATGATACTATACTGTTAGTAGGAGCTTTCATTCTTCCCTAACACTATTCCTATTTTTAGATCCTTAATTTACAGCACTGTAATAAAAGAGCTACGTCAGTGGTGCAAATTCGGGCGAAAGAAATATTTGTCTGAGAAAAGTCGATCTAAGAACAAACACTTGATCGCCAACTATGGAACTATTAATGTCCTAAATATCACTTCTCTTCTCTTCCCTTCATGAGCCAAAGTACATAGCCAGGTCAGTGGTCTCTGTTACACGTGGCTTCAATAAAAAACAGTCCCCTGGCCGCACAGGGGAAATGTGAATTTGGGTCAGATTCACCAGGTGGAAAGAGAGAGGATTAGTGCAGAGCTCGCATGTTTTCCGAGGCGTAGTTTTACATAATAAAGAATAGCCAAGTAAAAGAAAACAGATGTAATGATGCTGATCCACTGGCACATATTCTTATTTAGAGAAACAATGTTTATGTATGGCCTACTACTGAAAGTGTAAACTCTCTATTTCATTTGAACTGACCCAGGAGAGCTTGGTTTGCTGGTGTTTTATTCATTGTGGTCAATGCAGTATATATGTAAATACACACAGCCAGCCCTTGTCTCTGTTTTTACTTCTTTCTTTTTTTTTGAGGACTGATGAAGTTGTCAGAAAACGCTTGGCTTAGCTTTTTCTCTGCAGCCTGTCATTCTTTCCAGCATTCGGTGTGCAATCAAAACTCCAAAGTCGTAGCACAAAAGGACGAAAAGTGAGACTGTTTTGTTGCTGACTCATCTAAAGAGTGCAAATAAATTTGATTTGTGAGAGATCAGACTTTATTGTAAGGAGAGACTCCATGCTGTAAATTATAGGTCTTTATGAAACTACGCTTTAAGCCACGTTGAGTTTATAGCAGCGACGAAACAACACGCTTCCATTTTTCTCTATAGCGCCCTCACATTTTGCCGTAGCTTAAAATCCACATTTGACCCAAGCTTTTGCTTTCTCAATTTGTGTTAAATAGCACTGGGGAGAATAAATACCATCCATACATACACATTACATCACCTACGATTGCTCATGATTGCTAGTTACTGCTTCTCTCTGTAATATAGCTTAATGTACAACAGAAACAAACATCCTACTTTGTTCAGCAACACATCATTTGGTGGTTTGTTTTATGTTGCATTGTAATGTGATTACACATTTGTATTAGTTTCATTAGTTATTTAGTTATTAATCTATGACAGTTTCTAATACACTAAAATGACACACCCATTGCTTTGGAATAATGCTCATGTTGCTGGTTCTTTTACTTGTAAATTAGCTGCAGAAACTCAAGACAACAACAGCCGACATGAATTAAGACACAACATCAGTTCCACTTCTTGTGAATCGAAACTTCAGATGTTACATTGGATTATAGGAGTGATAATTAAATTTCTTTGGTGGCAGAGTTTTTGTGGGTTTTACATCCGCAGGGACCCCACAGAGAGAGACACAGTCTCAGAATTCAAGTCCCTTCACCTCTACGTGTTGTCTTTGATTTTGTCCTCTCATGCATTGTGTGTGTTCCTCCACCAAATGTGCCGCTCAGATTATAGGCAAAAACCTCATGTAATAATGTGTGGTGTTTCGACAAACATGCATGCGGTAAATCAGGGGGTAGCCGGCATTGCTGTGGTAAATGCTGTATGTCTCGAGTCATTATTAGGTGGTTTTACTCATTAAGATCAAAAGCCGCAAATTCAAAGGCAATCTCGAACCTAAAAGGGTGGATGCCATGTATTGAAAAAAGAAAAATAATAGGAGTTTTTGAAGATTTTCTATGGGATTTGACAAATGCTCTTGTTCCACGCAGGCAGAGACATTCTCTGTTCTTTCTGCATCAAGAGGAAGCTAATTTTTCTGCAGCATCAATTTCCTATGTAATTGTGTAGAGTAGTTTTCCATAGTTTTGTAATCATAGGGAAGCTTAAAAAAAGGGTGGGAAGTGTCATGATCTTGATAGTCATGTAATGATGGTTCCCATGAGGGAACAAGCTCAATTATAAGGCTCAGCCATGAGTGCACTCTACCACATTTATGACAAGACAATGACTTAATTCAATGAGGACCAGGAGGATTGGTTTGCTCCAGCTATTCATAAATCCATTACTGAGATTGTTTGTAGAGTCTGTATATTTATTTATTCTTTTTTTATTTATTGTTTATACATGCATCCATGGAGAAATTATGTTTTTCTGTGTTACCATGCAGTGCAGAATGAGTGGAAAATATCCGGTTAGCGTTATGCCCACCTAAGTGACATTCATTTTGCCCGGCAACATTTTGTAACTAATTATTTTTAAGGCATATTGTTATTTTTGTGAAATGTAATTCAAAATCTCCCAATCAATATTGTTATTACTGTTACAACATATTAATCAAGTGTCAGGCCAGATGTGGTCATATATATATAAACAGGTATATTAACAGCTATTATTAAGTATATTAGCAGCTAACATTAAAACTAAACTAAAGTAGCAGCTTGTTTGGTGCAATTCATTTTAAGTGATGCACATAATTTCACTTCATAAACATTAGCTGTGACTTGTAAATCTCCACTTACATTACCTTGAATGCTTACATTATAACTGGGCTAAGTTTGAACCTATGAAGAACTGGTGCAACTGGGTCCAGCATGGACACAATTCTGTTTGTTTTAGAGCCTATTAACTCGAAGACCCGCTCCATGCAAAATTCTTATTTCTTAATTACATGCCATGTGCATGGAAAAACAGATATATCACACCTCCAACTATTCTTCTTGCAAAATCGCTTGCAAGCTAAAAACCACTTTGGTAGCTATGCTGTCAGTCAGAGTATAAATAGTACTCAGTTATTAATTTAAGCCTTTAAAGTTGCTTTGGTGGATGCTTTGAGTTTCAGAACCATACAGTATATTCTTCCTTCTGGAAGTTATGTAGTCCTCCATTTTCCCCCCATGAGTATTGTGTCGACTGCAGACTTTGCTGACAGAAGTTAGATCAAGCATAGAAAGCAAATTCAACTCTGTACAATAGATAAAATCTGACAAGCAACATGGATCCAGACTTGTCTCCTCCCTGGATCTTTTGTGCTCACAGAACTTTGCCTTTGCTCTGTCCTTGGGACGTCTGTAAAAATGCTCTTATATGGGGAAAAGCACCGAACAAATAAATGTAATGTTCCAGAGCCACTGCTTTCCAACTGTGTGATTTGCTCCAAATATATCAGTGTGTCTCGGCCCAAAAACCAGCTTATCTGAAAAAGGCATCTCAATCTATACTTGAGCATTTTAAAACACTTGGTAAAGCATTTGGGAACATTTGCTTTAACTGAGTTTCCAATAGTGAATGTTTATCTTAGAGTGTAGTTTTAAGTGTTGTTGCTCAGTTGTGCAGTGAGTCTACCCTCTTCCACATAGAGGCTGAAACACTGAAAAATGGAAACAGATGCTCATTGTTTCAGTGAGAAAAGGCAGAAAGGACGAGAAAAAAAAGAAGATACGCAGCATTTAATGATTCCATTCAAAGGTAGCTGATAGTTAAGTTTTCTTCACACTGTTTTGTTGTTCACTTGCCAAGGAAGACCTTTCTTTGAAAAAAAAAATACACATGGGGGAATAAAAATATATAGTACTAAAAACATCTTTTAAGTAACTGCCCTTTCAGAAAATACCTAAGATGAATAAAGCAGTATCTTTGTTGAAATAACTGCATACAGAAGGTGATTAACTTTTTAGGGAAAAAAAGGAAATGGGTCATCTTTGCGTGCCGGTAAAAGGAATCCTGTCAGTCAAGCACGAGTTCTGGGACATCCTCTATTTTTAGTACCTAGAGCTAAGATGCATACCATACAGTGTAACCCTGACTCAAACACAGATGCAGTAAATAATAAATCCACCAAACAGGAAGATATTATCCTCTCAAGGGTTGGTTGGAGGTCATTAATTTGCAAAGCAGCTCAAAAGGAAAATTGGGTGAAATAAACCCTTTCAGCAAAAACACACGGTGGAATAGATGCTAGATATACACTGAATCAAAGTGGGGCTTTGGAAATGTCCTCCCCCTCTCTAAGATAGCTTCTGTTCAGTTAGCCTTTGTACCATATCACATTTCTCATGAAGTATTTCTGTAATTTGTTTTTATGAAAAGCTAGAGCATGAAGCAAAGGGAGCTTCTCTCCATTTTTGGAGATAAATTATTATGTACTGCTCTTGATAGTAACATTTGAACAACTTGTCATTTATATCAATATAAAACAACAACGTATTAGGATTCAAGGGCCTGTACATCCTTGCTACACCAACACAGGTGTTTTCACTCATTATGCCTGATTAGACCCCTTGTCGGAACTGAGTGTGCACGCACAGACTCAGCTGACGGTTCTAAGGCCACATCCGAAACCATGCCCTCATTTACACTTTCTATACTCCCTATGTAACAGACAACGAGCAGTACATTGAGATTTTGGACAGTTATAAATCATCCTCATTTTGCATCATCACTGACAGGTGTAGTGTCTGTGCACTACATTTGTGGAAATTTTCTGCCGGTGTCAGAATTTGGACATTTGAATAAAATGTCAGAAAGTGAATTGAGTGTAGCTTATTATATACTTATATAGTTACATTAGTGACACCTGTGGTTTTCCAGCTATGACAAGTCAAAATGACAGTTGTGAAAATGGTATAGTTTCACTCAACTTCAACCAAAGTAGAAGTCTAATCAACTAGAATAAGAGTGGGTGGGCGCCCTTTAAATATAAGTCTCATGCTGCTTTCATGTCACATGGGAGTCACTGTACTCACCCTTTTCCTTATATACTGTTTGCATTAACATACAACTTGTAATTATCATTGGGAAACAAACAATATGTCCTACTACAAGTCAAGTACAAGAAACGTGGCAAAAAGAAGCACTGCCACCTACCTTTGTTAAAATGACTGGGTTTTCTGTGTTTTCATACATATTTAGTATATTTCACATATTTAGATCAGAATATGGACAGAAAATCAGAGCATTATGTTTTCGCTTTCCAAAAAGAATGAATGAGAGTCGTATTTACTACAGAAATGTTTGGTTGGTTAGTTCTCCCAGTCATAAAGACACATGTCCAATATTTCCATCAAAAACAATGTCACAGCACAGCAGAGATAACATCAATGGGAGAAAAAAAAGCAAAGGTTTTTAGAGCATAGTCACAACTGTCACTTCAAACTGTATTAATCAATATATGAACCTAATTGTTTAACAGAGAAGAGCATGAAAAACATTACCATCATCTATGACTTTCAGAGCCTTTGTGTAAAAATTACCTCCATGCATTCAGGTGAATGTGTTCCGCAGACATGACTCATTTCTTGACTGCCACTCAGTCGTTCAAAGCCATCATCTCTGCACAGCTCCTCTCTGCACAGCGTTGCCTCAAATGAAAATCACAGCATTTCACAGCCACAGGTACGTCAGCATGGAGAGAGTGGCCCAAAAGTGCTGAAACCCGGGCTGTTGTAGCACGGGTTTCAGGCAGTGTGTGCTCTAAGTGCAGGCTCTTGTTATCTGAAATACTACAAATTGATGGAAAATACAGGTACTTTGTGCTACCTGGTGGGAGCAGAGGCAGAAGTGTAGTATGATATTGATTTGATAGCTCCATTATAAATGGCATATGTCTGCTGTAAAAACGCACTGAGAAGTGAACATGCTGTTGTTTGGCCTAGTGTAGTACATTTATGCATTTTTCTGTCAGTGCTGGTGTAAAACATACTATTTGTCTTGAAATTGGTGTCATTATAGCTGCAATAAAGGCCTTTCAAGGGTCTACAACAACAATAATAATGATAAACAAATGATAACAAATGCAGATCCATATATGCACAACATCATTAGTCACACTGACGGTTGAGATTTGATAGATGTGGAGCAAGAAGAAGCATGAGAGGGAGTTATTCAGGCTATTTGCAAGATTAGAGTGGCAAAAGGGTTCTTTGTTTTTTTTAAGGCATTCATGGCGACCACATCAATCTGAGCCCAATTCAAACATGTTTGACATGATTCAACAGTGCATTTCATGCCATGGCATTTGTCTTGCGACTAAATTGAGACTGAACAGCATGGCAGAATAAATATGCCAATCATAGCTACTGTCAAAATCTCATTGTTCTTGAATATTTTGTGATTTATGCTTTTCAAGTGGGATTGTGTCACATATCAGTTTTTCTACCTGTGCTTTCATGTGCATGCCATGTGTGGAGGTCTGTAGACGCACTACTGTGGTAGTAGTCAGGAACACAGCTTCACGACGGATACTTTACACATGCCAGACTGTTAGACGATGGAAGACTGTGAGACAACGATAAAATGTTCATATTAAAAGCATTTACCCCTCTCTAGGCGCCAGACTGTCTGACACTGGCTCAAATTGATTCTTAATTGGGTTTGTATGGACCTTGGACCTACTGTTGATGAGCGCAGTGAAAAGTGGACATCTACTGCTTGGACTCGCGCTCCGCAAGAAATGTGATAACACAACTGACCTGGCAGAGAGGAAAATTACTTCTTATAGTTCTCGGCCCTGTTAGGAAAAAAATAATAATAATTATAAAACAGATAATCTGCACATCTTGAAAACAGATTTAAAAGAATGATCCATCATCCAGACATGGCAGAACAAAGCCACTGACTCAAAGGGATGTCATTACTCATCACAAGTCACAACCAGTTGGCATTAACCAGCTGTGTAGCTATATGTCTTTTCGAGAGACTTGTTTTTTTTTTTTTTTTTTTGGTAGTAATAAATCACTCACTTGCTGTGGAATGCAAGCCAGTCCTCTGGAACAGCTTGGTCTTGGTAGAGGTGATTTTCTGTTTCTAGGCTGACATTCCTCATTATCTATTTTGGCTCGCCTTGCGTGGACACTGGGTCATGGAAAAGGCTGGTTAAAAACTGAGGAGTGAGGGGGAGAGGGGCTTGAATACTCCCCAGTGCCCCCCTACTGCCACCCTCTCCAGTGAAGCTCAGCATGCCTCTATTTAAAGAGGAAGGGAGGGAGGTTATCCCTACCTTTGCCTTGCTTATGAATTTTTTCTTCTCCGGTCACAGAAGAGGCTTGTTACCAGAGCAAGCAGACGTAGTGGAGAGCCACGCTGCAAAGCTTTATTCAAGCTGAGAGGAGAATCTGCTGTGGATTAAGCCCTGTCCACAGCCTGGTCTGGTCTTAATTTCACTCCTTTTGTGCAGTCAGACTGGAGGGGTGCTTCTGATTACTGTCTAGGCCTTTGAAGGCTCACTCCAATTTTATCAATTTCAGGAGTCAATAATAATAATAATAATAATAATAATGATAAAGCATCATTTTTGGATGACTTTATTCCCATGAAATCTCAATATGCATTATGATCTACACTTTATAAACTGTCTATGTCAATATAATGAGTTTATAATGAGTTCATCTCTGGGCAATACTGTTTCCAATGCATACAGGTGCTATGTTACAAATAACATAGGACTGAATGGGCCCCCATAGACTTTAATGCACCATAATGTTCATAGTAACTAATAGACTGTCACCATAGTGATCTTATAAACACTTGATTACTGTGCATTGCTGAGCATTTTCCAAATTGAATAACATTAGTACTCATTACAGTGAGAAATAAATAGAGTCGTGGCCAACTAGGCTTTGTATACAATGATGCATTATGTAAGTCATAAACTGTACTGAATTGATCTGATACTGAGTATTTTGAAGTGAGAATTGAGTCTGTATTATAAACTGTTGCTGAGCTATTGATACAATGGTACTGGATGGACTGTCCATAGACTATATAACTCATAACCTGTATATGGCTTTATAATAAGCTTGTGTAAAACTGATCAGCGCGGAATAATAAGCACTCCTTAGTATTAGTGGAGTTCATACCATATATAATTGCTAAGATATAAATGCAATGTTTGACTATATAGGATTATCTTAAAATCTTAATAATACAGAAAATGTGACAGTTATAAGGAAACGTGGAAAATGGAAACTGTGTTAAATCATGTACATATCGATATATGAACGCTATTTGTTGCATGGACAGTTTTCCAAAAAAATAAATAAATTAAAATAATTAATAAATATGCAAGACAATATGAGTGTGATTGCTGCAACATAGCAACCACAGCAATAATGACAACAAAGAAAACTAATGTCGTAAAAAACAATCAAAAATAAAGCCCTGAATGAAAGCAGGAAGCAGTGGAGTAGGCCACTGACTCAGCCACTTGCTTTCTAAAGTGTCTGCAGTGCAATCTCCCCCTGTAGGTGTCATAAACTGGCCGAGGCACCCTGGGCTGCTGGGGTGGTCCTGCACCAGCCCTATCCCAGGGTGGGCTAACGCCATCCTGCAGGCCTAGTGTGCTCGTCAATGTCGCTTTGCTGCTTCTATTCTGGTCACAGAGTGGAGAGGAGTAAGTGGGTGAGTGTTTGGGTGGGAGTCAAAAAAAAAAAGAACCTGTTGCGAGCGAAGGTATGTTCCAAGCACATGGTGGTCTCTTCATTTTCAAAGCACTAAAATGCATTTAAAGAAGGAGCAGAGGAATTTACAAGGTGACACTGCAAAGTGCTTCCGTTTGAGGGCTGGGATTCACAAACTGATATTGCATGAATGTCATGTGTGAGCTACAAAAAGCCTCAGTGAAGTGTTTGGTTATCTGGCAGGAGGAAGTGGCTACAAGAAAGTCAGAGCTTCCAACACAGATCTCCCTCCTAAATCAAGACTTACTAGTCATTAATCTTCAATACAGACATTTACAACTATGATTTTTGCCAATAAAGCAAGATTTGGGTGTTTTCCCAGCAATGGGATTTTTGTTATCTGCCCTGTATTTGAGCCGTTTTTCATTAGTGCTAAGCAAAGAAGCAAAGTCATCCCAAGCCAAATGTCCAAATGTTTCTGTTTAAAGACTTTCATTATGATTCTCTCAGTTTTTAATGTAACATATTTTCAATAGGGAGGGTATTATGTTATAATTATACTCTATTAATTAATATGCAAATAACAAATGGTAAAACAGCCAACATATTACCATTTCCGCAATCGCTTCCAAATTAGGATTAACAAGTTTTATGTTTTTTTTCCCCTCTGCAGACAGAACATTCCTATGTTATGTGATAACCAAAACCCTTTTGCAGGATGTGGCCACCCCTTTCTTTATAACCCATAAATAAAAAAGATTGTGATCTATTTGTTCCTTTATATCCCTCATTTGGTTCTGAGACATCCTTAGATTCTTTGTGTAAAGTCAAATTTGGCTTTTTTATATATTTTATAGCATTCCTGCTCTAACCAAATTCCTCTTGTGCTTTAATGGGTAGATGCTCCTCTGTATTTTCACTCAGAAAAAGCTGCTGCTGCCAGATTTGTGGCCTGTTGTGGCCCAAAAGAACAGCACCACGGGGAACTTCACAAAAACTCACTCAAATTTCAGTCTTTGAAATACTGTTGTATTTCAAGGGGGTGAGAGCATCTCCCATCCCAATATTTCAAATCAGAACTCGAGCGGTACTCTGTTCTGAAAAGAAAGGCAAAAGGCCTCCCACAGAATAAAGTACTAAATAACATGAAGCCCCATGTACGATAGGCTGGCTGCATGTTGCTAGGTGCACGTGGTTACCGGCTGACACTTAAGTAACCCCTTGACAGGTGCTAAAGTCTTATGTGTCTGAAGGGCAGCTTAAGAGTTTTCTGCCTTTTTACAAGCCCAGCATTGGTTTGTTCACCCCACACATGCCAGTGTTTTACAGTGCTCAGGCAAATGGTATGACAAGACTACACTCCATAATGCTACAGCGTCCACAGAGTGAATGGAGCCATTGTGGATTTCTGGAAATACATAACCACTTCACAGCATCTATATACAGTACACTACAGTACCATATTGTGTGATAATATATTGTTTTAGGTCTTTGAAGTTTCATGTTAAGGCAGGTTGTGTGTGTGTGTGTGTGTGTGTGTGTGTGTGTGTGTGTGTGTGTGTGTATGTTGTGAAAAACTAGAAAAAGAGCCTAAAGCCTGTAAACAGAACTCAATAATGGCACAAAAAATGTCTTGTTAAAGGAATAGTTAACATTTGGTGAAATACACTGTTTCACTTTCTTGCCGAGATCAATATCAATCTCTTATGTCTGTACAGGGACTGTAGCTGGAACCTGAAGCAGCTTAGCTTAAGTTAGCATAAAGACTGGACACTGGGGGAAACAGCTAGTCTGGCTATGCCTGAAGGCAACAAAAACTACCTACCAGCACCAGCAACCTCTAATGCTCACTAACCTAACACATTTTATCACATTTTAATTGTTCCATCTGTGCAAAAATAAAAGTCTAAAACTGACAATTTGTGGATTTATCAGGACACGACCAAGCTAGCTGTTTCCCTGTGTCTTTGTGTTAAGCTAAGATAACCGTTTCCTAGCTGTAGCTTCATATTTAATGAACAGCTATGAGTGATGTCAATCTAACTCTCTGCGAGAAAGCCAATACATGCATTGCCATAAATGTTGAACTATTGCTGTAAAAATCCAATCCATGTAAAAGCTGAGCTCTGTTTACAGTTTCTTTTAGACTCTATTCAGTTTTTTTTTTATCTTTGTGTTTTCACCTCATACACAGACCTATATGTTTTTACACAATTTATATCGCACAATAGCTGTTGCAAAGCAAATGACTATGAATTTTCAGAAACCCACAAAGGCTCTATTCATTCCTCACAAAATATCAAACGATTCAAACACATTTTGTCTTTTATGGTACACTTAATGCCAACAGAATATAAAGATAAAAAACTATGCTTTTGTTGACTCCAGACGAGTATTAAAGACTGTGGATAATAATAGTTAAATGTATGCAACATTGCCTTAACTCGTTGGAACCCAAAGCCTATGTGAAACAGGATAAAGTCATACTCTATAGTATAGTCAGTATATAGTAAAAAGCTTGCAGTATCATGTATACACAGCATACATTGATTTGTTCCTGCGTGGGATACACCCCCAACTCCCCCATCTCTGCTTCTAATGTTGCTCATTGGAAATATGCTAATGAGACCCGTCACGATCGCTGATTCCCTTTGAACTTTTTATTTCGTCACGGGCTGACTGAAATCACAGAGGTAGAGCGCAGGAGGTTTTCTGCCGCAAGCCCACTGCCCCTCTTCCACCATCTGCCGGACCTCATTTCATTTGAATAATAAATGATAGACTTTCTTTTTTCTCTCTCTCTCTGCTACACAGAGGCGTTTCGGCTCCTTGCATGTTTTTTGCAGTTCAAGGAAAAAAATGGCCACCAGCCATGACGGAGGATTGTTGTCTCTCACTGTAAAGCTCTGCCCGGGGTCTGCAGGCCACACCAGCCCGCAGCCTACCATGAACCCTGCAGCAGCACACAGAATTTACACTGTGGTTCCATGAAGAAATGTATTCATCAAAGCCTCACAGTGAAAAGGACTGGACTCTTCCTTTATTTTGAGAAACTGCACATGAATTGAAAAGCTTGGGCATCCTGTTTTTCTTTAAGAACAAAAAGATATTGAAAAGTGTTTTCATTCTGGCTTGATTCCCTCAAATGAAAAAACTTCAGTCCTTAAAAACAAGACTAGAAATAGATTTTATCAGCAGGATATGCTCTTATGGTTACATTCTTGCTGTTGATGGCCACCAGATAAGAAAAGGAGCCTATTCAGTCATTGGTACATGACAATTTATGGACTAGTCACCCAGTGTAGAGGATATAAAAGGCTAGTACCTGCGGCTGTAGTGGATGGTAGAGGCTTTAACTTTTCTTGTACAGATAAGGTTCCTTACTGTCAATTTACAGAGTTCCCAGCTGGAGATGTGCTGAAGCAAATCTAATTCAAACTTTTCAAACCTCAGAGACACACAGCAGTGCCCCAAATAGCAATAAAGCCACTGGCTTCTGCCCTCTGGTGTACTTCCCGTCGCCACACTTTATAACCCCAGCTCTCAGTGTTGAGATTGGAACATGTGCTCACCAATGGATTCAAATAGAGTCAATAGGAGCCTCTTTCCCCTTCAGCAGTCAGCATGTGGATCTCAAATAGCAAAGCGGTGTTATTAGCATGCACATACTTGGTAAGAATTCAATCCATTGTAATTTCCACTTCATATGAAATAGAGTCAGGATATAAATGTTAACAGGATGCTAATCCCCCTTTTGTCGAAAACAAAACAAATGATTCCTCAAGCTTGCACTGTACATTTTCTTTGAAGGGAATATTTTACAGGACTGTAAAAGTGGTGGTATTTATTAAGAACAAACGTGCTGTTCGTTCTGTCAAAGTGAATACGGGGAGAGTACGTAAATCTGGTCCCCTGCTGTGTGTCTCCACCAGCTTTTAGAATGATTGACCTCTGCAGGTTTCCAGAAGCATGGAAACAGGGAATGCCCTTGACACACTAGGTACGAGAGAAAAAAGAAAAAACTATCTGAAACCCGAGGGATCAGCGGGGGCAGTGAAGCAGGCTGTTCCATTTCCCCTTTGTTTAAAAACTACTGCCAAGCTCTGCGTAAGCTTGGACCCATGTGCCTGGCCATGAACAATGAGAGGCAGCTAGAATTGATGAAACAATTATCAGCAAACCTTGCAATTAACCAGCTCTCCAAATTTTACCCTGCATGAGTTGCTGCAAGAATATCAGTTTGGGTAAAATATACATAGGTGCCATAATAGAACAACAGAGACCCTAATAGCCTCAGAGGGTCCCTGGGACTCCTGGGATACAGAGATGGGCCTCCCTTTCCTTTTCCTGTTTCCCGTTCCGATCAAAACTATTAGAAGTGATAATAACTAAGCATGCATCCCAGCTGCTGCTTTGCTCCAGCGTTTCAATTAGCTGGGTGTTTTAAATCTTTCATTATCATAGCTAAAGTGTGATCACTGGCCCATACCAGTCCACACCCCTGATGATAACGTGGTGCTAATAACTGGGAGAGGCACAAGTACTACTGTGAAAACATTCTGCATTTTCACCTTTGATCAGGGCCAGATGCATGAGAGGTAATGCTACTAACATGAAACAGCATGGGGTTGCAGCAGGTTGGAGCATTTGTTAGTATTTTGAATCGTTCCTGATCCTGAAATGGGTTTTCGATGTAATGTGACATTGTGGTGCTGCACCTTTGGGTACCTATTAAGTATAATTTCATGGTGAGTGTGGCTTGTTAGTTATACTGGTAAATTTGCCAACTGAGCTACCATGCTGGAAATGTCTTCTGCCCTACAAAGGCAAAAAAAAGTATTAAAAGATGAATCTGACATTTTTGACATCTGTTTTGCAATATTAAAAAAAATATATATTATACAGTAAAAAAATTGGTAACTCCTATGGACATTTGCAATCTCTTCAAAACAGAAAGAAAGACTAATGCAGAATCAAGCAGGAGCACTATCTAAAATGAAAGCTGAGATAGCCATAGCCTTAACTAAAGCTAAAGCTCAGTTTTCTCATTGATTATCTGTTATTTAAAAGTATTCACTTTTGTGAATGGGCATGCTGATTACTGAGTTAGTTATTCAACATGACTAAAAGAGGCAGTAGCTAAATCCAGTCAGTATGGAGACAAAAAAAAAAAAAATCCAGCTAAACTCTTGCTAAAGCTAACTAGAGTAGGAGTGACTGTCATCACTCTACTGAACTCAATGTGGTGTGGTTACCCTACCATTAAATCATATACTTGAATGTTAAATTAATGTATTATATCTAATTAATAATAAACATTAGTAGCAGCTGGACAAACTTTAACCTAACAAAACAATAGTACATTTAATTAATATCAGTCATATTTTCTTAAAGAATACATCTTGTTTGTGTTTTCCTCCTGCACTGGGTGAAGATTATCAGCCTCGGCAAACATAAAATGATGGTATTACAACCTTTCTAAACGTTACGCCGTTTGCCAGGCAGCCTAAACCCTTTTTTCTCAGCTTCATTGCTCTTGCAGGTACCGCTCCCTGCGTTCGTAGGGAAGCATTGGCTGTGACTGCTGTTTTATTTTGCTCTTATTGACATAAAATGCTTGGTGTTTCACTTCTGAGAAATTAAGTCGAAAGTCTTAAAGGAAAATTTACGCCTTCAACAATCTATTAACCTATGGATTTTCACATATTATACAAAACAAAACAAAAAAAAAAATTCATGCAACTTGCAAATAAGCAAATGTAAGTGGTAAGTGTATGTCTGAGGAAAACCAATGCACATAAAATGTTTTATTCATAACTGGTACTCTATCCTCTGGACAAAGCAGCTGCAGCGGTGGATACATTCACCAATAAACAAACATAAGGACATTATGTTTCATGCCGAGCAGTCAAACAACTGTTCAGGTGATTTAGTTTTAACTATGCTCTTGAGGCAAACCTTTAGTTTTGCTTTTCATCTTACTTTACTATTTTCAACGAATTTGAATTTGTCTGTTGCACTGCCAGGTTCATGGTCTTTGTGTACAAATACAAATGGAATAGAGAGACTTGTGGTGCATTGGCGCACATTTGTCTGACAGTCTAGAATTATGGTAGGCAGACTGGATCCGGGCCGTGAGCGGGAGGAGAGAGAGGGAGAGCGAGAGGGCCCCCGGCAAGCTGCCCTGGCTTTGTTTACAACAAAAAGCCATTGTTTGATGTGGTTGCGCAGCCGGCTCCAAAGCTCCCGCTCCCACAGGATGTGCTCTGGGTAAAATGCCAGACGGAGGCCACTGCTGGATGACTTCGACCTCGCCATGCTGGGACTCTGAGCAAAGTCCTCCTGAAGCCTCTAGAGACTTAGAGAAATGTATAAAACGACAACGGTTTGATGCATTTTTATGATGTATCTGTCTTTTTATCAACAGAGTTCAGGTGTATTTGATTCAGCAGAGAAAAGTCAAAGTAACAATTTCAGTTGTCAGTGGTGGAAGAGGTAATCCCATCTTCTATTTAAGAAAAAGTGAAATACCACAATTTAAAAATACTTTGTTACAAGTAAAAGCCGCCCTGGATTCAAAAATCTTACTGAAGTTAAAGTATGTAAGTATTAGCAGCAAAATGCACTCAAAATGGGCTCTGTCATTGTTACATTTTTATTTTATAAAACTTTTATGTTATAATATTGTATTATTATAATGATGCATTAACATATAAGTACCATTTTAATATTATAGGCAACTGCAGTATAGCTAATTTTACTCATTTTATATACTTTCAGGTGGCTTAATCTACTGTATAAGAATGCATTGAGCTTCATAGGCTCAATATAGGCTTTTAAAATCTCCATCTGAAAAGTGACTAGTAGCTATCAGATGTCAGATAAGTGGAGTGAAAATATTCTGTGAAGTAAAATTAAGTAAAACTGTACTTGAGTAAATATACTTGATTACATTCCACCACTGCCAATTTTACAGGGGATTAATTTGTGGAAAAACTCATTTACAGTTAATAAAAATATTTCAAAGAGTTTTATATTGTGGTTACATTTTATGCCATAAGTTATAAAATAAAGTTATTATCCATACCAAATATTTTCTATTCACAGTCCACTCTCCCGAAACACAATGAATTTCTTTTTATTTTCCACTCACTGGAAGATTTCTCTTTCAGTCACGCTCTGCCTGATGCTTCTTTTCTCTGCCAAATCATCAGCACAACCAGGCTACACGCTACCAGTTTACAGACTACTGCGAACCCAGAGAGCCCTCATTGTGTTTATGATACAGCTATTCAATCGAGACAAATGTAGGCCATGTAAAGGATATGCCGTCAAAGGAAACTGCAAGCATACCCAAAGCTTTATTAATCTTTTATCACACACAGTGTCCTTGAAGGAGTGTCCGGCTGAATGCTAGACTGGAAATCACCTAATAAACTGATAAACTGTGAGAAAATGGCTCCCAAAAGGCCAAAGTTATGAATTATATTGCAATGTTATTTTTGTTTCTTATTGCTGAAGCAGCAGACAAATAAGAGGTAAAGGTAGGGCTAAACAAGCAGTCTACACAGATGAAGCATTTCAAGCTAGAGCTCTTTAAATGGCTTCCAGCTCTGCTTTGTTGATGTATATTTTGGCTGGAAATCCTTTAAGAAGCTTGTTAAATGTCTTGATGTTTGGGTATATTTTTTATCAGTGAAGTGAAGACAGGGCTTTGGTTGCATACATAAGGAAGGAACGGTAGGAGAGGAGAGTCTCCTGACATGTCAGTCAGGATCTGGTGAGGCAAATAAGCCACAAAGGTAGACTGTAACAGTAGCCGGTATATGGTGATAATCTCTGCCTAAAGCAAGACTGGGCAAGCAAAGAAACATGTGTTGGTGAGCCAAGCTCAAATCCCCTCTGACCTTGCCCCTTTCCCGCAGCCAGGATGAGATGAAAGGAAGTGTTGATGCCTCTACTGCCCCCCAGAGGTGCTGACTTCATAGGCAGGAAGGAGAAGCATCTTCAAGGCTAATCTTCAAATACATCCCTAATAGTTTGTGTGTTACACTAACTGCACCTCGGCCGATGAGCCCTGAGTTATTAAACCCAGACTTCAACAGTTTAACATTGAGATTTACTGCTCTTGGACAAACAAAGGATCTAGACAAGAGGTTCAACATACTGTAAGTCCCCAGCTGTTTCATGCAGGATCCATTCCTTTAATTTTTCATGTCAGTGGAAGTACAGAGCGAGCACTAAACCCCTGAAAAAAGGCTACCTGTAAAGTCCTTGAGGAATCCTAAGAAACAGTCCTGAGTGAACTGTTAGGGAATGAAATATGTTCTCAGCCCTTCCTCTTAAGATGTGATGTTTCTGCCAGGATTGGGGAAATGTAGCACAAGTGATGATAGAGGAAATAAAAATCACAGACACAAAGTACAGCTGTCCCTTTCTTACTTCTTTCTTTCTTTCTTTCTTTCTTTCTTTCTTTCTTTCTTTCTTTCTTTCTTTCTTTCTTTCCTTCCTCATTTCTTACAACACACAAGTTTGTCAAGATAGTTTATGGCCAGCTGTTTCATCTTTCACCAGTCATGGCTGGAATTAATAGACCCTTAAACACAGGCAGCTGTGAATTTTCTATACTGTGGCTTGTGGCATCAGGAATAACAGTTGTTATTCTGATATGATGAAACATCCCTCTACAGTGGTGTGGCTGCGATTGTTTCATCTCCCTGAGAACAAGGCAGCAGACAGACAGCATGATATGCAAACTCAATCGAACGATCGGATTGTTCTGAGGTGGCTTTGATGAAAGCTGGTGATCTTGCTTTTGTTTTGAACAGTTATTTAAAGAAATATATTGTATAAATATGAAGCCAAGTTGACATGTGATTGCAATTTTGTGTGAAATCTATTTGAAAAAGATGAGATTAATAAAAATTTAAGCAATGTGTCAAGTCGGTATACAAACACGAGGGTTTCTTTTTCACAGCCAGCTGTCATATGCAAATGATTGATCGGGATTCTTTTTCTTCCAGTGATATGCAGCAGCACTCTTAATACTTCTTCCTGCACCATGATGAGTCAGGGTAAATCTATATACTGAATATAAATAAGATTGCGCCTGCAGATTTCTGTAGTGTCTATCTGCACCTCCTCTCTCAGCGGCAGCAGACTCTCCACTCTGCAGGAACAGAAATCTGGGAGCCTGAACTGTCAGTGACCTGAGCAGCGAGCAGCTCCTGCTGAATCTGCTCGGTATGTGTGTGTGCATCGGGCTTGTATATCACGCCGGGAGCCTGTTTTGCCCCGTGCTGTCGGGACAGCTGGTTCTGAACTTGCCATGACAACACGTACCATCACCCGGCTTTTTGCTTTGTGATCGATACACTAACGGCAGCTGTGCGAAAAGAGCACCACCCTGCATGAGCAGCCAACGTTCGGTCAACACCCACAGCACAGCCATCAGCCTGCTGCACCTCTGCACATTCATTGTAATCCCAAATTAAAAATCCCAATCATATTCAGTTGATGAATTAGTCATTACAGCAAGAGACTCTGTGGCCACTTCATTAGTTACATCTGCATTCTGTACCATGTGCTGCAATTCAGTACAACAGCTCTGCCATAAATTCTCAAACTTAATGAAGTCTATGTTTAGTTTTTGTTGTAAATTCAATTATATATTCATTATCAAGATCATAGTTAAAAGTCTACATAAATTACAGTTTTTTGTCATCCTTATTTACAAACATATGTATGTAAATAGGGAGCCTCAATGCTAAAATATGACAGCCTCAACAAAAACTGAACATTATAGGCAACATAAACGTAGACTTTATGGTATTAGCAGTTGTATTTGATTGAATTATACTGTACAGGTGTACTGTACCTAAGAGTGAGTGTATACTTCTGGAAACAACAGCATGAGCACACAATAGCTGTCGATGGCTACTCAGACATGTACAGTACTCTGCAAAAGTCATAGGCATTAAAAGTGAAAGTGAAGATTCTTTCATAGACAATGCAATGAATCGATTATATTTATCAATTAACTCCACGCAAAGTGCAGTAAACAAGCTAAATGAAATAAATAAATGGTGTGACCACCCTTTGCCTTTAAAACAGCACAAGTTGTCCTCGGTACACCTGAGCGCAGTATTTCAAGGTACTTGGCAGGTAGGTTGTTCTATGCATCTTAGAGAACTTGTCAAAGTCCTTCAGTGGATTTAGACTGCCTCAGTGTCTTCTGTCTCCCAGACTGACTCCATAATGTTGAGATCAGGGCTCTGTGGGGGCCAGGCCATCTGTTGCAGGACTCCTTATTCCTCTTGTCACAGTTTTTTTATGACCCTGGCTGAATGTTTGGGGTCATTGTCAAGCTGCAGAATGAATTTGGAACCGTTCAGACCCCTCCCTGATGGTAGTGTGCAATAGGTAAGACTCTAAACATCTAAAGTGCCTAAAACTTTTGCACATCACTGTATGTAGACACTCCCTTTTCCAGTTATTCCCTATTTAAACAGTTACTTGTTCGGCACTGGGTTTCATCATAATAAATTATCAACTTTCCTGTCAAAAATATTTCCTTTAACTCTCAGCACGTAGGGCAATTTTTCTACTGATTAAAATTTCCTGAACACTCTCAAAGCAGTGTGCTTTCCCTGGAAGTTCAGTTAATGACTAAGGACTGATATATAAAGCATAAACATACTACAAGTATAAATGAAATAGCAATATGAACATATCTGACACCCATAAACGTTTTCCTATACCTGCAGCCTGGAGCTCGTTTACTTGAGTTTTTCTTCTTTGGTTAACCCTTCAATGTTCCTTAGGTACATTACAGCACAGCTGTTTGTAATGATACAGCTCATACTGTCTGTCTTATACTGTTGCATTTACATTGTCCCAGAAAGGCTTTAGTTGAGTGAAACACCGGAAAGAAAGCCCCCAGCCCCCAGCCCACCCCCCACCCCTCACCGCTGGTCGCCACAGAGCCTTCAACATGGTTGCTGGGTGGTTGGCTGTCTACTTTTTATCTAGGGTGTTACAAAGCACGTTACATTCCTCCAACATTCATAAATATATGTGTCAATACACATTTACATTCCACAGTTTAGTTGGTTATTTTATTCTGCTGTATGTATTAATGTATTAATTTTTTATATTTCTATTTATTTAAAAGGTGTCTAACAATGACAAGAACCTCTTTTCACGGCAATGCAGACAGCATCAACCCAATAACGGCAATAATATTACATAATAAGCCAGAATAAATCCATTTACAATACTATAGAAGATAAATCAGCAATATTTTCCATCTACGTCATTCTTTGAGCACTTAATTATAGCTGGTCTGTAAAAAGGTAGCCACAGGTGTCACAGAACAACAATAGAGGGCTCATTTCTAGCCAATATGTGTATTATCCTTCATGGGGGCATTTGACAGCTCCACTGCTTTTAAAATTGCGATTAGGATAATTACATAGGACCAGCTGAAACTGAGGACAACTTTAAATGTGGCACTGGAATTTCAATCAGGCTCATACCTCACCTCTCTGTAAAACTATAGGAGAGTCATAAACTTTTGAGAAAAAAAAAAAAACACTTTCATATGAAATGTGTCTAAAGTTAAGCAGTCAGAGTAAACCAATGTCAGGCAGCTGAAAAATACAACATAAAAAGAACTGATGATACACAAATCTCAGTGGAACTACATCCATATCAAAGCCGATGATTATATGGGCAAAGCCTTGTCTAATTGCAATCGCAGCTGCTGAGGAGATGAAAGAATAGTTTACCATGTGATGTCTACCTCTACGCCTTTGAAAAAGCATCACGTGTGCTATGGGGGTGATGCTTTTCACCATTAAGTGGTATCAAAAAATTGTGAAAGAGGACTCCAGGAGTCAAAAGGACGTTATAGCATCTGTTAGGTAGCAACACATCATGTGTTAACTCCCACTGGGCTGAAAACGTCAGCCAAGACTGCCACTATAACCGGTAGATAGTAAGGTAGATAGGTAGACAGACACGTAGATAGATGGTTGGACCAAAATAACTAAACCATCTTCCGTTTCTGTCGCCATAGGTTTATTAGCCCTCTGTGGTACTGTAGACATTTCTCAGGCTTTAGATGTGCTAGAGTTCAATACAGTTCAGTTCAGTTCAATACAGTACACCTTATTGGCATGAGAGTCAGGTGAACAATATTGCCATAGCATAAAAGGATAACACAATTTAATACTGAGATAAGAAAAACTAGAATTACTGCCTCGCGGTTGTGTGCCTCCGCCAACCAGCCAAGTTGCAGGAAATATGGTCACAATCTCCCCTTCCTGAGTTACAGCATTGAATAATACCCAGAGGTGTTTTTGCAGAACATTATGATGTCACAGTGAAGTTGACCTTGACCATTTCGATACAAAAAGCCATCACTTCATTTTATCCTTATAGATATTTGAGTTAAATTGTGTTATAATTAGTGTATGAATTTGTGAGTTATGACCAAAAACGTGTTTTGTGAGGTCACCATGACCTTGACATTTGACCTTTGACCACCAAAATCTAATTGGTTCATCTTGAAGTCCAAATAAATGTTTGTGCCAAATTTGAAAAAGTTCAGTCAAGGTGTTACTGAGATATCGCGTTCATGAGAATGGGATGGATGGGCCAGTGCCTCCGGCCCTGGCTGTCGCTGGCACAGAGGCATAAAAAAATGGCAAATGGCGTTCAGTGATGTTATTTTAATTATGTGTCCCTCAGTTTGTGACATGCAGTCAGATATTGTGCAGCTGAGTACGTTGCATGTCCCCTAACAGAATCTGTCACTGTCATCTGGCACTGTGAAGTATTCTACTCTGATATTACATTTGTCACATTTTAACAGGAAGTGCATCTCTGTCCCGACCTCACCTGTTGTGCAGAGACCACAGACTCTTTCCTCTGCTGGTAGCCAGGACTTGTTGTGTCGCCCCTTTCTCTGTGGGTGGTTAGACTGGACTGTGGTCGCTGAGTCTGTATCTGGTCAGGATCTGTCTCTGCTTTGTGTCTCCGACAGTAGAGAGATATGCTGCCAATTTATATCCATGGTTTAGAGCCAAATAGCAATTAAGCTTGTTTTGAGTTTTGGTTTGATTCATCCCACGTTCCAGATAGGAATCATTTGTTAATTTAATAATTTGGTTTACTCTGATTAGCGGTTGGAAAGCAGTGCTTGTCTGAGATTGAACAGTAGTGGTTGTTATTTGATCAGTAAGTCTCAGGACCAGCTGACAGAAGGGACCTCTCTTGGAGGTTCAGTTCTCGGGTTTGTGGTGGACAGTCAGGGTCCAGTTCGGACAGTACTGCTCTAGGAGCTACTGCCGGAGCCCTTGTTGTGTGGGTGACACCAACACTAGGTCATCAGCATAGAGCAGGAAGTTAACTTTCTTATTTAACTTTCCATAAGGAAGACCAGTATCTGATCATCGATAATGCTATAAAAAAAAAAAACTTCCCCAGATTACAGCTCACAGAGATGTCTGGGTAATTGTTAGGCTTTAATTCATCTTCAGAAATAAGGCCACGGCACCAGATCTTAAGAACACAACCTGACTGCAGAACAAGAAAGCACAACTGAAGCAGGTCTTTTCTCAGCTCAGGGCTCCTGTATTTCAGCATCTCTGACCTGATGCCATCAGGGTTTTGCCAGACTTCCCCAGATTACAGCTCACAGAGATGTCTGGGTAATTGTTAGGCTTTAATTCATCTTCAGAAATAAGGCCACGGCACCAGATCTTAAGAACACAACCTGACTGCAGAACAAGAAAGCACAACTGAAGCAGGTCTTTTCTCAGCTCAGGGCTCCTGTATTTCAGCATCTCTGACCTGATGCCATCAGGGTTTTGCCAGGTTTCAGGGTTTTTTTTAAATTAGCAAATTCTGTCATTGGGACAAGGTCATCAAGGGGGTTCTGATTATTTTTGATTGCCGATTCAAGGATTGTAAATTTGTCTCTGTTCATGGCTGAGATTGTTATGTGAAAATTGCTTATTTCATTTTTCAAAATGATACATCCAAACGTTTCCTTGCAGGGCCAGATTGTTTTCTTTGTTGTTCAAGTTGTTCCATCTCTCAGAACTGATTTTGATCGATGGACTCCTTGTCTTCAGTTTGTGTTTTGTTGCTGACGGTATTTTAGGTTTCTTTCATGACGTACCACTCTCCCTTTTTCAGTCACAGTGTAGATTCAGAGTTTTTTGTAGAACAACCTTCTTTACTGGCTGATTTATGATAAAAATATAATTTAATTTGGCAACTGCCTTGTCTAATTTGTTTGGTTGAAACTGTATAGATGGGATTGTATTCATTAGATTTCAGCTGATTTCAGGTGAAGTGATTGCATTTGTAAATCTTCACCGTCAGAAGTCCATTTATATTGATTATTTATTTTATGTAATTTACAGGGCTCAGGTTCTGTTATTACCTTATGTACAGTTGGCTTTATGTATGCATTTATCTGGCAGTGATCTGATAGTGGCGTCTGTGGTCTGACAGTGAATGCACTAATGAGGGAGGGGTCCATGTCAGTGATGGCATAGTCGACTGCACTCGTCCCAAGAGCTGAACAATATGTGAACCTCCCCAAAGAGTCCCCTTCCATTTTCCCATTAAGCATATACAGGCCTGAGGAGTGACAGTGATGCACTAACCCTTTCCAACTTTTGTTCACAACGTGGTCTTGATTGTGTCTGTGGCTAGTGGGGTGGGGGTAAAGTGTAGAAAGGACTGTCCAAGGATGTGGCTGATCCACTATGTCAGGCTCGCATCCAGTTCTGGCATGTAAATCTCCCATCAACAGGACATTACTCGGGGCCTGGATTTCTTTACATAGATTTTCAAGAAAGTTTTCATCATAATAGTGCGACAGAAGGGGGGGATCTGAGTAGGTCTGGTCTGCTTGGGGGATCTTTCTATCCCATCTGTTTATTTTAGGATGGTTTGGCGTTTAATCTGTCTGAGTTTTACTGCGCTGCATGTCGCTTTCTATTTTTATTTTCAGCTGATATATGATTGACTGATATAGATAGATTTTTTTGGTCTGAGGCTGTTTTTCATGGTTTGGACATAGTGTTTCTATCTTTGTGGCAACAGTTTGGGGAAGACCTTTTCGTGTTCCAACACGCCAATGCCCTGCGCTGAAAGCCAGGTCTATAAAAAGAAATGATTTTCTGAGTTTGCTGAGGAAGAAGTTGACTGGCCTGGGCAGAGCCCTGGCCAGCACCCCGTCCAGTACCTTTGGGATGAACTGAAACACCAACTGCAAGACAGGCCTTATTGTCCAACATCACTCACTAATGAAGCTGAATGGGAGCAAATCCCTGCAGCCAGGCTCAAATGCAAGGATGGAGGGATGGAAGTATAGATAGACATATTCTCTAATTTTGGAGGTGGTTGAGGTGAGGCTAATTTTCAAATTATATACAGTATATATATATATATATGCTGTTGGGTACTTCTTGGTAAATCCACCACGACTGATCATATTTTCTAAAAACATATTTGACCCATTTCGAGTGCTGCAGCATATCTTACAAAAACAAAGCCGTGCTTCATTGTATAACAAAAACACCAGATGTGGTGTCAAAAACAAGTGATCTCATCTAAACAACCGGTTCTGCATTGTTCAAGAGATTTTTACAGAAGAAATGTGTGGTGTGGAGAACACCACATGTATTGAATTGAGAGGCTTGTACTAAAAAATCAAGCAGAATACGATTCCATTGTTCAACCAATAATAGATAGACAGAATAATCTCGATAGTAGAGGTAGATTGTAGTAGCAAATGTGGCAGTGCTAGTGTAGAGAGGTTCTCACAGCATACAAAGGGAAAGTTGTTAGTGTTCATTGGCCCGGCAGCTCTGCAGAGGCCTGAGGATAAGCCTTAAGCCAGAGCACAGCAGATAGCCAGGGGTGAGGTGAAAGCTCAGACAATACGGTGGTTAGGCTCTGAAGCAGGCATCCTGCTGCAGTGGCAGACAACACCAGATAATGTGTCACGCAGCAGTATGTTGGTGTCGCAAACAACAAGAGCCTTATTCACACTGTCAGGGAAAGCTTCATGGAAAGAATGAGAAACTACAGAGGGAAGAGTTTGAGAGGGAACGAGAGAAAGCAGGGCGAGGAATGAGTGGGATCTTAAGAATAGGTTAGTAAAGGTGTGATGCTGCTGGCGTGGAGAATAGATCTAGATTTCTTTCGGTCCCTCCTTCTGTAGGAATTGGAAAGGCTGGCCGGATAATATAATTGGTTCCAGGAGCGTTGAATGATGCAGGGAGGGACTAAAATGTACCCCAAGAAACCTGACAGTACATGCCGGAGAAAGAAAAGAAAAAAGGAAAACAAAATAAATGCAAGTTGACAGGCAAAGTGGGGGACAGTTAGGCTTAGTGTTATTACCATGACAAAGAGAAAAGAGCACAGTGTCTGCTCCCTGCATGGAGGGTGAAGAGGTTTAAGGACAGAGCAGCAGGAGATGAGGAAGTGGCACACTGAGCTGTGTGTGTGTGTGTGTGTGAGACGCTGTGTGCTTGTATCAGCCTGCGGGTGTGCACGTGTGAATCCGTGTGTGCTCCCAGTCACTCTCCGCTTCCCTCTGTCATGTGTATGTATGTAATCATACCTCTTGCAAGGCGTAGCACTTTGTCTGCTCTGATATTAATACTTGGCAACTAGAACATGAACTAGGGAGGCTCGCGGAGGAATTTCTCCACTTCTAACGACAGAAATGATTAAGTATGTTTGTTATATGCTCACACAGGGCCTGAAGTGGTGTTACAGATTGAATCAGCTGCAATAGAGACAACTATCAAAGACTGATAACTCCTAAGGGGCCCTTCAGGCATGCAGGAGACTGATTATTCCTCTGCAGGGCAAGAAGTGACATCATCCCTGGCTGGAAGCTGTTAGGTAGAGGACTAGCAGAGTGCATGCTTCATAGACCATCTTCACATGCCTCACACACAACTCCCAGCATTAGCATGGAGACCGGTTCGTGTGTCTTTACACAGTTGGCCGTGCCGCTTTACATCAGCCGAGCACATCAAACAGAGGAGGACAGGGTTAATCTCTCCCTATGGTAATGCCCAGAGGTTTGAGCAGAGACGCAACTTTTCAGTCTGTGAGCAATCCTCACTGCCATATCTAATGACATAGCCAGCTGAAGCCCTTTTTTACATTCTCGCTATTCAATATTGAACAGCACTTAATTCATTACTAAACAGCAAAGAAAATAATTGGATCAATCTGCATCAGAGTGAAGTCAGTGAGGAGTTTCATTCCAAAATTAGATTTCCACACAGCATAAATCATGACTGTTGTCAACTGCTGCACGCATTACTAACAAAACCGCAAGAGGATTCGACCTTTGTTGTATTTTTCCGGGTTTTTGGGGCTTTGAACTTTAAGTAAACAATTTATAAAAATAATGTGAACAGTTTTTCAAATTGATCTTAAACATAATTTCACATTAAGATAAAAGAATACAGGGGCGTCGCATAGCGCAGTGGGTTACGCAGGCGCCCCATACATAGAGGCTACAGTCCTCGCTGCAGCTGGCCCCCGGCTCGACTCCCGCATCGGACGGCCCTCTCCTGCGTGTCATTCCCCCTCTCTCTGCCTCCCCATTTCCTATCTCTCTACTGTCCTGTCCATTAAAGGCACAAAAAAGCCCAAAAAATAACTTAAAAAAAAAAAAGATAAAAGAATACATATGAGAACGCATGCAAGTGGAAAAGTGGAAGAGTGACAGTTGGTTCTGTTAAACATAATGTCATACAGTTTCCAATCATGGTAGCTATGGAGCAAAATGCAGTAAAAGCTTATGAGGCACCTCAAAAATACCACATAGAAGAACATTAATCAGACATACATAGTCACTCTGCTTCTACAAGTCTTGGACGTTCCTGTCATTTCATATCTCTTTTCTCATAATGTCAACTTCAAAGTAGCATTGGCTAGCTAACTAGCTACCGTAACAAAGGTTTATAAGGCGATGCTACAGCTGTTTTCATTACAGCGTATATGGATGATTAACATTATGTTCACTGGCTGGTGTAGTTTCATGACGAAGGTTAGCTTCAGCTAGCTAGTTAGCTGAAAAGACTGGTGCTATTTCAGCTGTATTTTACTGTCATTCATTAACAGCCTTCACTTATTATTGCCCACAGGTGGTGTTATAGGTTTTCACAAATACATTAAAAAAGACATATTTGCTTACAACTACAGTTATAAACACACACACACACACACACACACACACACACACACACACACACACACACACACACACACACAACACACACACAAAATTAAGGAGTCAAAAAACACAGTGAACTACTGAAAAATGAATAAAAATGTAAAATTATTCTATTTATTGTATCATCTTTTTAGGGAAAATTAAAACTAAAAAGTTTTTTTT